>NC_086452.1:331117595-331370095 GCF_028390025.1 Pseudophryne corroboree | reverse complement strand
CTTCCAAAGACTACTGTGCAAGAGATCTTGACAAAAGAATTAGCGATGCGAAAGGTGTATGCCCGATTGGTTCCCAAGGTTTCGACTCATGATTAAAAAGACAAGCATGTGGCGATTTCCCGCAAACTTTTGGAGTGTGTGCAAAGTTAACCTAATTTTTTTGACAGAGTGATAACCTAAACTTGGATCTTTGAGTATGATCCAGAGACCAAAAGGCAAAGGACAGAGTGGCACACACCATCGTCACCTCGCCCCAAAAAGTGCAGAATGAGCAAATGAAGACCAAATCCATGCTCTGTTTTTTCTCTTTTTCGACTCGAAGGGTGTGGTCCACAAGGAATTTTTACCTATTGGCCAAACTGTCAACAGTGCATTTTACACAGGTGTCCTCTGTTGAGAAACAGGGGGGCAGATGTATTAACCTGGAGAAGGCATAAGGAAGTGATAAACCAGTGATATGTGCAAGGTGATAAAGGCACCAGCCAATCTGCTCCAATATGTAAAGTAACAGTTAGGATCTGATTGGCTGGTGCCTTTATCACCTTGCACAGATCACTGGTTTATCACTTCCTTATGCCTTCTCCAGGTTAATACATCTGCCCCAGGGTCCTCTGTGTCCGCAAAAAGATTGCCACTACCTGGGTCCTCCATCACGCCAAGTCACAAATCGCTGCAAGTGAGGGAGTTTTTTTGCCAAGCACAACATGATTACGCTGCCTCAACCACCCTACAGTCCAGATCTTGCCCCGGCTGAATTCTTTTTGTTCCCCGGATCAAACGCGGCCTGAAAGTACACTGTTTTCAAACCATAGACAAAGTGGAAACGGCCACGACAAGGGCACTCAAGGACATTCCGGTTAATGCCTTCCAGAAGGCGTACCATGCCTGGCAGACACGCTGGCAACTGTGTATCGATGCTCAAGGGTCATATTTTGAAGATTATTAACCCTATGTATCTGAAAGTTCATATATATATATATATATATACACACACATATACACACATTACAGACACACACCTATATATATATATATATATATATATATATATACATACAGGATGAGTATCCCTTATCCAAAATTCAAAATCACACATTTTTCATTCCCCTACTGAGATAATGACACTTGTATATGTATATTATATTGTATTATATATCTATATAATATATCTATATATATATATATATATATATATATATATATATACATCCACAGTTAGGGCAGCACTCCCAGTAGAAAATTACATCTGCTCCGGTGCCCTCCAAGGAACCCAAATAGGCCCACAAAATACAACCTGGTATGGCGGCACTCAGATAAATTCACAGCTCAAGGCAGAAGTACAACGTTTCGGAGACTTTATTCACACTCCGTCATCAGGTATATATATATATATAATACAGGATTATCCACAAGGTGGAACAGATAGCACTCTCCAGATTTCAATTCAATACTCAAAAAAATCAAAAAAAGGTAATTTTTAATGTAAGAAACAGTCTCACAGTTCCAAGGTAATGTCCATATTCATCCAACGTTCCGGTCCACACCAGGACCTTTGTCAAGGAATTACAGCATGGTCAGCACAACAGCATCACAACAGGAGTCAGTAGTACAGGTAACTGGAGTCTGGAGATATTGCCTCACCGGCCCCTGCTAAATAGCCAGCATTATGGCGCCAATCCTGCCCCCACACACACAGGACGTGTGGTGGAACGCTGGCTGGAGCTGGCTGGAGCGCAAACGTCAAAAAAACTGATAAAGGGTTGTTTTCATTCATTCCCTTTGGTGCTATCGTGTCCAGTTTATGTATCCAAAGGCTTTCTCTTTTCCTAAGCAGAAGAGCACGGTCACCGCCTCGTGGTAACGGGGGTATCCAATCTATCAGTTTGGACCTAAGATCAGATACTTGATGTCGCAGAGTCATAAAATGTCTAGCCACCGGCAAGGTAGCAGTCCCTGTGGTAGTCGCTTGGTGTATCGATGTTCTATGATTGGCCATCCTGTCTCGAAATCGTGTGGTTGTCATTCCAACATAGTATAGTCCGCACAGACACATTAGAATATATATCAGATGGTCCATAGTACAGTGCAATTTGTATTTAATGGCTATAGGGCGCCCTGAGTGGGGGTGCGGGAAGGATGGTCCTGTTAACATACCCCTGCACGTGGTGCAACCAGTGAATTTGAAGCATCCAGGTCTTCTTTCGTGAAGCCATGTCGTCGTTGTTGGTGATTCCTGCCCAGCCATAGGTCTTAGGAGTAATTGTTTTAAATTGGCTGCCCGACGGTATGCCATCATTGGGGGGGGGCTCTTTTTCAGCTTCAGATGATCATCCGTGGTTAAAATAGGCCAATTCTTCCGAATGGCTCCCCGGACCCTATTGGACAAGTGGTCATATGTGGTCGTGAAAACGATCCGGTCTGGTGTGGATGTCGCCTGTGTCGCAGCTGTAGAGGTTTCAAATTTTCTCCTGGCCTTCGTTAAACATTTAGATACAGTCTTCCTATCATACCCTCTCTCAAGAAATTGTGAGGTCATTTCAGATAGTTGGGCTTCCATGATGTCCTTATTCGTGTTGTTACGCATGACCCTCAAAAATTGGGAAATGGGGAGATTGTCCTTAAGGGCAGACGGGTGTTGACTGGTTGCCAGAATACGAACAACGGCACATCTTCCCGAGGTATGGAACACAGATATTGTTCTACAAGAGGTTTATTGACGACATCTTCCTGTTGTGGAAAGGGTCAACTGAATCATTTAACCAAATGGTTAATTCATTGAATGGACTTGATAGTCCGGTGAGATTCACTCATCAGATTGATGCCTGCAACATCAACTTCTTGGACATTTCAATTACATTGGAAGGGGGTCGCATTAGCACAAGTCTCTATAGGAAACCAACTGACCGGAATACCCTGTTACTGGCAACCAGTCAACACCCGCCTGCCCTTAAGGACAATCTCCCCATTTCCCAATTTTTGAGGGTCATGCATAACAACACGAATAAGGACATCATGGAAGCCCAACTATCTGAAATGACCTCACGATTTCTTGAGAGAGGGTATGATAGGAAGACTGTATCTAAATGTTTAACGAAGGCCAGGAGAAAATTTGAATCCTCTACAGCCGCGACACAGGCGACATCCGCACCAGACTGGATGGTTTTCACGACCACATATGACCACTTGTCCAATAGGGTCCGGGGAGCCATTCGGAAGAATTGGCCTATTTTAACCACGGATGATCGTCTGAAGCTGAAAAAGAGCCCCCCCTGCCCCCCCCAATGATGGCATACCGTCGGGCAGCCAATTTACAACAATTACTCCTAAGACCTATGGCTGGGCAGGAATCACCAACAACGACGACATGGCTTCACGAAAGAAGACCTGGATGCTTCAAATGCACTGGGTGCACTACGTGCATGGGTATGTTAACAGGACCATCCTTCCCGCACCCCCACTCAGGGCGCCCTATAGCCATTAAATACAGATTGCACTGTACTATGGACCATCTGATATATATTATAACGTGTCCGTGCGGACTATACTATGTTGGAATGACAACCAGACGATTTCGAGACAGGATGGCCAATTATAGAACACCGATACACCAAGCGACTACCACGGGGACTGCCACCTTGCCGGTGGCTAGACATTTTATGACTCTGCGACATCAAGTATCTGATCTTAGGTCCAAACTGATAGATTGGATACCCCCATTACCACGAGGCGGTGACCGTGCTCTTCTGCTTAGGAAAAGAGAAAGCCTTTGGATACATAAACTGGACACGATAGCACCAAAGGGAATGAATGAAAACAACCCTTTATCAGTTTTTTTGAAATAGACTAATAAACTCTTTGGCGATAATTCCTATCGCACTTATTGACAGTTTATGTAAAATGCACTTGTGACAAACCCCATGGATTGTGGTGTTTACTGTCACGATCCGGGTATCTGGACGCCATTACTTACCCTTCAGATGCCTCCTAAGGCTGGCTCAGCGTTCCAGGACCGGATCCCGCTGTTCCTGAGTTTCCACATGCAGAATCTCAGAGTGGTGATTTCATCAGCCGTGGCCTCCGCTGTGCCCGCGTGGTTAAATGTGCGCTTGTCAGTCTGGCGTCTCCTGTGGCCGGCGTCGCCATTACTGTTTCAATTCTCACATGGATTACAAACCAAACTTCCCTCCAAGTGTCTGCATGGGCGCAGCCATCTTGGATTTTGTCATCTGATTATTTCCACCAATCTGCTGTCTGTATTGTTGATTTGCATAATTGCCTAGCCAACCCCTTCCTTGCTGCAGGTATAAGTATGCTGTGCCTGAGCAAGGAAGGCGTCAGTGCTTTGGTTGTCTAACCTAGTTCCAGTTTGTCTCTCTCCTGTGGTTGTCTTCCAGGTTCCAGCTCTTGTCTCCAGACTTCTGCTATAGAGACCCGCACCAGCATTCCATCTGCGGTGTAGCCTGACTCTCCGATCCATTCTGGACTCACCTGTTTCCAGCTACAACAATCACCTGCTTCCAGCCCAGCTTCCAACAGTGTACAGCTTCTCTTAAAGGGCCGGTGTCCTTTCTGCAGTTTACCACTCTCCACCGGTATTATTATTTCACCGCTCTCAAACAATCACCTGCTTCCAGCCCAGCTTCCAGCAGTGTATAGCTTCTCTTAAAGGGCCGGTGTCCTTTTCTGCAGTTTACCACTCTCCACCGGTATTATTATTTCACCGCTCTCAAACTCCAAACTTCATTATTATTTCATCGCTCTCAAGTTCGTTTATTATTTAACTGGTTCCAGCCAGTATCCACTCCGTACCAACAACAGTCTGGTTCCAGCCAGTATCCACAGCAGCCGTTTTACCTTCAGCAGCCCAGCCTTTCCTGGAACATCAGCTGGTACGATCCTGGGTTCTCTCCATTGCTACAGTCAGGCCTGGTAAGGACTTTCCAACTAGAAGATTATAAGAACTGTCTCACACTACCAGTGCCTGTGGCCCTTGCCACCCTGTAGTACCCAGGAATTGTATTTATCCTCTGTTGACTTTTATGTTTCCTTTTACTGCTGCTGTGTTACGGAGTTTGTCATAATAAACATCATTGACTTTTATCCTGGTTGTCGTGGTCACGCCTTCGGGCAGTTATTCTACATGTTACTTACATGTCTAGGGGTCTGATACAACCTCCCAGGTTCCGTTACATCTCAGCCCCTACAACTGAGGCTGCCTCCCGTCAGCTCAGGCCCTCAGTTGTGACAGTAAGCACTGACCTAATGAATCCAGCCGGAGACCAGGATCAAGCGGCCAGGCCAATGCAAGAACTGGCAGCCCGACTTGAACATCAGGAGGCTGCACAGGGCCACATCATCCGCTGTCTCCAGGATCTCTCTACACGGCTGGATGGGATTCAAACGACCCTCCGTGGACCTGGCACGTCCGGTGCGTCCACTACAGTAACACCAGCTGTAACCCCACCCACCTTACCCATTTCCAGTCCACATCTTCATCTTCCAACGCCAGCAAAATTTGATGGATCTCCAAGGTTCTGCAGGGGATTTCTCAATCAATGTGAAATCCACTTTGAGCTTCTACCTGGCAATTTCTTCAGTGACCGTACCAAAATTGCCTATATCATCTCCCTTCTCAGTGGCTCAGCCCTTGACTGGGCATCACCTTTATGGGAGAAGTCTGATCCCCTGCTATCCTCCTATACTGACTTTGTAGCTACATTCAGGCGCATCTTCGACGAGCCAGGCCGGATAACATCTGCTTCATCTGAGATTCTCCGTTTACGCCAGGGAACACGTACTGTTGGACAGTATCTTATACAGTTTAAAATCCTGGCATCCGAACTGGCATGGAACGACGAGGCCCTGTATGCTGCATTCTGGCATGGCTTATTAGAACGCATCAAGGATGAGTTAGCTACCAGAGACTTGCCCTCTAAGTTGGATGAGCTAATTTCTCTTTGCACGAAGGTTGATCTACGTTTCAGAGAGAGAGCAACCGAGCGAGGAAGATCATCTACTCCTAAATCTTCTGCTCCTCCTCCTCGTCAACCATCTCCATCCAAGGATGAGCCTATGCAAATTAGTCGTTCCCGTCTATCTCCCGCTGAGCGCCGAAGACGTCTCTTTGAGTCTCTCTGTCTCTACTGTGCAGCTCCGTCGCACACTATCAATGCCTGTCCCAAACGTCCGAGAAACTCCAGATCCTAGCTCGCCAAGGAGAGGGCCGGCTAGGAGTAATGATCTCCTCTCCATCTCCTCATGACTGTAACCTCCCAGTGTCGCTTCAAATTGCTCAACGTTACAGGAACGTCATTGCCCTCCTTGATTCCGGAGCAGCTGGGAATTTCATAACCGAAGCTTATGTTAAACGGTGGTCCCTACCCACCGAGAGACTGTCCTCGTCCATCTCTTTGACTGCCGTGGATGGCAGCAAGATTTTTGACGCAGTCATTTCCTTAAGGACTCTTCCAGTTCGTCTGAGAGTGGGAGTTCTTCATTCTGAGTATATTTCTTTTTTAGTGATTCCAAGAGCCACACATCCAGTGGTTTTAGGCCTTCCATGGCTCCGTCTCCACAACCCATCAATTGACTGGACGACTACGCAAATACTGGCATGGGGTCCCTCCTGTGCTGAGACTTGTTTAGCCAAAGTTCTTCCTGTTTGTTCTTCCTTCCCCAGGTCATCTGATGTTCCGCCTCCTCCATATCAAGACTTCACGGACGTGTTCAGTAAAGCCTCTGCTGATATCCTTCCTCCTCATAGAGAATGGGACTGCCCAATCGACCTCATTCCAGGGAAGGTTCCACCGCGAGGCCGAACTTATCCGTTGTCTCTGCCTGAGACACACTCCATGGAAGAGTACATCAAAGAGAACCTGGCGAAGGGTTTCATCCGACCATCTTCTTCTCCAGCCGGCGCAGGCTCCTTCTTCGTTAAGAAGAAAGACGGTGGTCTGCGTCCGTGCATCGATTACAGAGGTCTGAACGACATTACCGTCAAGAACCGATACCCTTTACCCCTGATTACCGAGCTCTTTGATAGAGTTAGTGGTGCAACTATTTTCACAAAGCTGGACTTGAGGGGTGCCTACAATCTCATCCGAATCCGTGAGGGTGACGAGTGGAAGACCGCCTTTAACACCCGTGACGGACATTATGAGTACCTCGTCATGCCCTTCGGATTGAGCAACGCTCCAGCAGTCTTCCAGCACTTCGTGAATGAGATTTTCAGGGACATCTTGTACCACCATGTCGGGGTTTATCTAGACGACATCCTCATCTTTGCTAATAATCTCGAAGATCATCGTTTCTGGGTAAAAGAGGTTCTTTCCCGTCTCCGTGTCAATCACCTCTATTGTAAATTGGAGAAGTGTGTGTTTGAAGTTAAAACCATTCCGTTTCTAGGTTACATTGTGTCCGGTTCCGGACTAGAGATGGATCCTGAGAAACTCCAAGCAATCCAGAATTGGCCTATACCCTTAAGCCTCAAAGGGGTCCAGAGGTTCTTAGGGTTCGCCAATTATTATAGAAAATTTATACGAGACTTTTCCACCATCGTGGCGCCTATCACTGCATTAACCAAGAAAGGTGCTAATCCGTCCAAGTGGTCCGAGGAAGCTACACAGGCCTTTCACCTTCTGAAGCAACGGTTCATCTCTGCACCAGTTCTGAAACAGCCCGACACCGACTCTCCTTTTATCTTAGAGGTAGATGCCTCCTCCGTTGGAGTAGGAGCGGTGTTATCCCAGAGGGCCAAAGATGGACATCTACATCCTTGCAGTTTCTTCTCCCGGAAGTTCTCCCCAGCTGAGCGCAACTATGCCATTGGCGATCAGGAGTTGCTAGCCATCAAGCTCGCTCTGGAGGAGTGGAGATACCTGTTGGAGGGAGCTTCCCACTCAATCACCATACTTACCGACCACAAAAATCTTTTATATCTCAAAGGCGCACAATGTCTGAATCCTCGTCAGGCCAGATGGGCACTTTTCTTTTCTAGGTTTGACTTTAAACTCCAGTTCTGTCCGGGTTCTCAGAATCGTAAGGCCGATGCCCTTTCCCGCTCATGGGAGCAAGAAAATGAGTCCGAGTCTGCAGACAAGCATCCTATTATTAATCCGTTGGCATTCTCCACGGTAGGGATGGACTCTACGCCTCCACCAGGGAAAAGTTTTGTTAAGCCAGTTCTAAGGAAGAAGCTCATGCATTGGGCCCATGCTTCCCGTTTTGCTGGACATACAGGCATTCAGAAAACCCTTGAATTTATTTCTAGGTCCTACTGGTGGCCAACTCTGAAGAAGGACGTTATGGAATTTATTGCCTCCTGCCCAAAGTGTGCCCAACACAAAGTCTCCCGCCAGTCGCCTGCGGGGCAACTGGTTCCATTATCTGTTCCCCGTCGACCTTGGACCCATTTGTCGATGGACTTTGTTTCCGATCTACCTATCTGCAACAAGTTTAATACCATCTGGGTGGTAGTTGACCGGTTCACCAAGATGGCACATTTCATCCCTCTCACCGGTCTTCCGTCAGCTTCCAAGTTGGCTCAAGTGTTTATACAAGAGATCTTCCGACTTCACGGTCTTCCTGAAGAGATCATCTCGGATCGTGGAGTACAATTTGTAGCCAAATTTTGGCGAAGTTTGTGTCAAGCCCTCCAAGTCAAGTTAAAGTTTTCCACGGCTTACCATCCTCAGACCAATGGTCAAACCGAGAGGGTGAATCAGGACTTGGAGGCCTTCCTCCGTATATATGTGTCTTCCTCTCAAGATGACTGGGTTCAACTCCTTCCTTGGGCCGAGTTCAGCCACAACAATCAATACCATTCCTCATCTTCTTCTACACCATTCTTCATTAATTATGGATTCCACCCTAAAGTCCCAGAATTCCAACCGCTTCCCGCAACTTCTGTTCCAGCAGTGGATGTCACCTTGCGTCAGTTTTCAAATAACTGGAGGAACGTCCGCGCAGCCCTGCTTAAAGCCTCATTCAGGTATAAGAAGTTTGCCGATAGGAAGCGTAGAGCGGTTCCTGCTCTCAAGGTGGGTGATCGTGTGTGGCTGTCCACGAAGAATTTGAGGTTGAGAGTTCCCAGCATGAAATTTTCACCTCGCTACATCGGACCCTTCAAGATTGAACAAGTCATCAATCCTGTTGACTACAGGTTACAGTTACCATCCTTCTTGAAAATACCCAGGACATTTCATGTTTCTTTGTTGAAACCGCTGATCCTGAATCGGTTTCATTCCGCACTTCCTCCAGCTCCCAAAGTTCAGACTCAACGGGGAGTCGAGTACGAGGTGGCCAAGATTTTGGACTCACGTTTCCGTTACGGTCAGTTACAATACCTCATTGACTGGAAGGGCTATGGTCCTGAAGAACGCTCTTGGACCAATGCCTCAGACGTCCATGCTCCTGCCTTGGTCCGAAATTTCCACGCAAAGTTTCCTTTAAAGCCTAAGAAGTGTCCTGGGGCCACTCCTAAAGGGGGGGGTGCTGTCACGATCCGGGTATCTGGACGCCATTACTTACCCTTCAGATGCCTCCTAAGGCTGGCTCAGCGTTCCAGGACCGGATCCCGCTGTTCCTGAGTTTCCACATGCAGAATCTCAGAGTGGTGATTTCATCAGCCGCGGCCTCCGCTGTGCCCGCGTGGTTAAATGTGCGCTTGTCAGTCTGGCGTCTCCTGTCTCCTGTGGCCGGCGTCGCCATTACTGTTTCAATTCTCACATGGATTACAAACCAAACTTCCCTCCAAGTGTCTGCATGGGCGCAGCCATCTTGGATTTTGTCATCTGATTATTTCCACCAATCTGCTGTCTGTATTGTTGATTTGCATAATTGCCTAGCCAACCCCTTCCTTGCTGCAGGTATAAGTATGCTGTGCCTGAGCAAGGAAGGCGTCAGTGCTTTGGTTGTCTAACCTAGTTCCAGTTTGTCTCTCTCCTGTGGTTGTCTTCCAGGTTCCAGCTCCTGTCTCCAGACTTCTGCTATAGAGACCCGCACCAGCATTCCATCTGCGGTGTAGCCTGACTCTCTGATCCATTCTGGACTCACCTGTTTCCAGCTACAACAATCACCTGCTTCCAGCCCAGCTTCCAGCAGTGTACAGCTTCTCTTAAAGGGCCGGTGTCCTTTCTGCAGTTTACCACTCTCCACCGGTATTATTATTTCACCGCTCTCAAACAATCACCTGCTTCCAGCCCAGCTTCCAGCAGTGTATAGCTTCTCTTAAAGGGCCGGTGTCCTTTTCTGCAGTTTACCACTCTCCACCGGTATTATTATTTCACCGCTCTCAAACTCCAAACTTCATTATTATTTCATCGCTCTCAAGTTCGTTTATTATTTAACTGGTTCCAGCCAGTATCCACTCCGTACCAACAACAGTCTGGTTCCAGCCAGTATCCACAGCAGCCGTTTTACCTTCAGCAGCCCAGCCTTTCCTGGAACATCAGCTGGTACGATCCTGGGTTCTCTCCATTGCTACAGTCAGGCCTGGTAAGGACTTTCCAACTAGAAGATTATAAGAACTGTCTCACACTACCAGTGCCTGTGGCCCTTGCCACCCTGTAGTACCCAGGAATTGTATTTATCCTCTGTTGACTTTTATGTTTCCTTTTACTGCTGCTGTGTTACGGAGTTTGTCATAATAAACATCATTGACTTTTATCCTGGTTGTCGTGGTCACGCCTTCGGGCAGTTATTCTACATGTTACTTACATGTCTAGGGGTCTGATACAACCTCCCAGGTTCCGTTACATCTCAGCCCCTACAACTGAGGCTGCCTCCCGTCAGCTCAGGCCCTCAGTTGTGACAGTTTACTGTATATATTGCTTGTTCCTCTCTCTTTCTTCACCTTGTTTTTTCTATTTTCTCTATTTTTTCTATTAATTTCATTCTGTTAGAGTGTTAAAATATAATCCTAATTCTGTGACCTCACTGGCCTCTGCTACACCCAGCTAATTTAATAGATATACCTTAAGTTGTGCCGTTTATAATTAAGCCCTGTGTTGAACCACACTTAGGTGGGTGATGTTGATTATGGTCCGGACATGATGGACATAATACCATCGCCACCGGATTGAAATTTGTCTACTTGTTATGCTCACTCTCCGCAGCAATTTTCCCCTTATATTTAAATATACACATCTTGCATATTTTTAACACTACTGGGATTCCCCAGAAGTGTTGATTGCTGCTGAGTTGAGTTAAAGTTTGCGCTAATGTCATGACCCGCAGCTCACTTCCGGCAACAACGGCGGTGACGCTTGCGTTCCACTTCGTTAGTTTCCCGCTTCCGGATTGCGTTCCACAGTGTGCTTGAGACTTCATTAACCTGATGATACACGCAGCTCACTTCCGGTGAAAACGGAAGTGACGTTTGCGCTCCAGCCTGCGCTCCACCACACGTCCAGTGTGCTGAGACTCCATTAACCTGATGATGCAAAGAGACCACTTCCGGTAAAACCGGAAGTGACGTTTGCGCTCCAGCCAGCGCTCCACAACACGTCCTGTGTGTGTGGGGGCGGGATTGGCGCCATAATGCTGGCTATTTAGCAGGGGCCGGTGAGGCAATATCTCCAGACTCCAGTTACCTGTATTACTGACTCCTGTTATGATGCTGTTGTGCTGACCATGCTGTAATTCCTTGACAAAGGTCCTGGTGTGGACCGAAACGTTGGATGAATATGGACATTACCTTGGAACTGTGAGACTGTTTCTTACATTAAAAATTACCTTTTTTTGATTTTTTTGATTATTGAATTGAAATCTGGAGAGTGCTATCTGTTCCACCTTGTGGATAATCCTGTATTTTACTATGGGTCCCACCTCTGAGTGGGTCGGGCTCTGATTGGCACCCCAGTATTTGGCTGAGCTGTGTGAGAGTGCAGGGATTTCTATTTTATATATATATATATATATATATATATACACATATACACATAATATATAATATATATGTCATTATCTCAGTAGGGGACCCAAAAATGTGGGCTTTTGAATTGTAGATAAGGGATTCTCAACCTGTATATAAATGCGAAAGCCTTCACTCACTCACTGACTGATTCATCACTAATTCTCTTCTCGATATGTTAGGAAGCTGAGCTATAACATAGGTTTCTTCAGGTGGGAAATAGGAAAACTACGTAATTCGAATTCTAATAACCCTTCCCTAAGGGGATGAATAGGGAGTTGACATAATTACGTCATTACCAATGCGTGGCTTGCGTTGCGTGAACGATAACGCCAAAACGGACAATTGGATTAAAATTTGGATTACACCTCCAGTGTGTAGAATTTCATAAACTGCAAAAATAAGGAAGCCTTCAATCATGAACTCACTCACTGACTCATCACTATTTCTTACTTTTCGATATGTTAGGAAGATTAAATTTAACATAGGTATTCTTCAGGTGAGAAATAGGAAAACTCTGTAATTAGAATTTAAAAAAAAACTCCCCTAAGGGGATGAAAAAGGGGGTTGACATAATGACGTCATAAACTCATAACCGGTGCGAGGCTTGTGTTGCAGGAATGATAATGCCCAAACGGACAATCGGATCAAAATTTCTACTGCAACTCCAGTGTCTGTGGCACGGAGAAGGCTGTGGGCTGTGGCTTGGGTGAGGAGGCTGTGGTCAGCGGCCTTCGGTGCTGCCGACCACAGCCTCTATTTTCAAATCGTCTGGTTTTTTGCATAAAATATTTTTGTACCGCTCGGCTGCACAGGCGTTTGCACTCTTGCAAAGCGAAAAATACACTCCCCCGTGGGCGGCGACTATGCGTTTGCATGGCTGCTAAAAGTATCTAGCGAGCGATCAACTCAGAATGAGGGCCATAGATTGACAGCTGTTTCAATCAGCACAGAGTGGTTTTCTTCATGGGCTGGTTGAAACAGCTGTCGGTCTATATGCAATGGAATCTTTATGAAGATTAAATAGTTTTTCATCTCCAAAAGTGAGTTACAGTTTCTTATATTGCGCTTTGCAATTGGAAACAACAATGATAAAACAAAAATGGGTAATAACAAACAGTCATAGACTGTTCTGACAACTGGGTAAGGGTCCCCCTGTGTTAAGTGACCCGCCCCCCCCCGAAGGCTTAATCCGGCCCTACTCTCCACCTCTGTCAGCTGACCAACGGAACCGGGGGCTGCGAGGCCAGGAAGTCTGCATGGGAACCTGTCAATCAGGCAGCGGTAGAGGTGAAGTGCAAGCGAGATTGCTAGGATCATTCTGCGGATGTGCAGAATGGACCTTATGCAGCCCCAGGTTCCAGATAATCAAGAACCTGCGTGCTGCAGCAGACCTGCGGTCAGGTCGGAATTAGGCCCATGGATTGCAATAGTTGTCTCAGGTAATAGTGATGTCACAAGCAAATGCGTACGCCATCTCATTCTGGGATAAATGTATGAAGCAGTGATAAGATGGAGAAGTGAGCCAGTAGAGAAGTTGCCCATGGCAACCAATCAGCTCCTCCGTACAATTGTATAGTATGCAAATTATAAATGTTACTTCAATGCTAATTTATTGCCATGGGCAACTTCTCCACTGGTTAACTTGTCCACTCTTATCACTGCTTCATACATTTACCCCTCTGTTTCATATGTGCGTAGTAAGGATTTCTTCATGGTTGCACATGTGCAGTTTGCAGATTATCACTTCTAAAAGTCATTCTCTCAGCTGCATCCACCTCTGAATCAAGCCCTATGTTACAATTAAAATGCATATGCATATCAATTCTATTTGGCAAAAATACATTGAGTGCTTGATTCAGAGATGAACGCTAAAGGTACAGTTAAAGGTACAGGATGCAACTGCTTTGCAAAAATATGGTTGTGCCGCAGTGGCATATCCAGTGTCGGACTGGAACATGAAGGGCCTATCGGGGAAATACAGTTGTAGGGCCCCTTGTTTAGAACTATGGCCAGTCACCACAGAGAATTTGTCTACCCACTAGAAACTGTATGTTTTGGGCCCCTTGATAAATATATATGTATAGTAAATACTAGTGATGAGCGGATTCGGTTTTACTCGGTTTTACTCGGTTCTCAAAACCGAATCTTATTGGCTCACTGATGTCACGTGTTTTGGATAGCCAATAAGATTCGGTTTTGAGAACCAAGTAAAACCGAATCCGCTCATCACTGAAATACTGATAGTGCATGCATGATAATGTACCAGAATAATAACAGCAATGCACTGTAGAAAATACACTGTAGTCCTGTGCAACATAATGTAACATATGTATAGTGTATTAATCAAGTGCACAGTCTGGAACCGGATACCTAGAGGTGGATGTGGGCCCACAGGCAGTGGGGCCCACCGGTGGTTTCCCCGTACCCCTGTGGGCCAGTCCAAGCCTGGGCATATCTATAATGGGTGCAGTGTGTGTAGTGCACATGGGCCCCTGAGCCCAGTGGTCGCACACCGTGCACCCATTTTTTCAATTCTCACTTCTTCAGAGTACCCCGTTGGTGACAGAAACTCTCCACAAATAACCAGAAAAATGTGCTTTTTTCGCATACGCAGTAAGGAGATCTCTGGGAAAATGGCTAATGTGTCATTTCCCTGGAGTTCTGTGCATGCGCAATCGAGTCTGTGCCCCTAGTGCTCAGACTTTACTGCACTGCTGGCAGAGAGGAGGGGGCCCAGATGGAGGAGGCTGCACACGGGCCTCCTCCTCTGTTAATATGCTCCTGGTCTGAAGTCAGAAGACACCCACTGCCAGCACTGCAGATCCGAGGCCAGTACATCTGCGATGGAAGACAAAGGTACTGGCCTCGTCATGCCTCGAAAATGGGTCTGACAACCTCCCCCTGCCCCCCCCCCCCCCCCCCCACACACACACACACATTTTTGAAAACCCAGCCCGCCGCATCCACAGATCTGCACATGCACAGATCACAAAACATCACATTAACATACCTATCTTATTTAGGCCCTGCGTGCCCTACAGTATCTCTGATGAGGAATGGAGTACCTGAAACCATGTTAGCTTTAAACTGTGATATAAAGCTTGATTGTTATTTCATTCTCTATTATATTCTATAACCATACTTGCTGATATTTTGGGTGCCCCATTCGGGAGGGGGCAGCCAATTCGGCACAGTGGAGGGCGTGATGGGGGGTGAATAGGGGAGGAACAGGAGCGTAACCACATGATCGCATCATTGTGGCCCCTTCCCTCGCAACGCAACACCGAGATTACTGACACTGTGATGCAGGACCACAATGATGCAATTCAAATTGCGTCATCGGACCCTTTGGACCGCCCACTTCGCACATCGGCATGGGGGGATTGCTGGGCAATGGGGTGGGAGGGGGTGGGGTGCGGGCGGACTGGAGGTCGGGAAAGCCATTTCTGGAGAGTTGGCAAGTATGTCTACAATACAAGCTTAGAACAAATGGCTTTGTAATAATAATCTGTTATCACATACTATTTTCAGATATTGTGGATGCTGTCTTTTCACAATGAATTCAAAGCACTAAAATCTGATTATTCCATCTAAGCATTTTCATTTCACAATTCTCCAGCTGTATCGTAAGATGACTACATTAAAATATTATGGTCAGGCGTACTATTTATTACCATTGTGTTAGTGGGGGCCCCAAAATATATCATTCCTCATCAGAGCATATCGTTTCAACAATGAATGAACTATCGGGGCTATTTATTAAACTTCCCTTGCCGGAACAATGGCTCCCAGCAAGAGTAAATAATAAAGCGATAGCTTATGCCAGTGTTTTCCAACTCCAGCCTTTAGAGAGCACATACTCAGCCTATTTATTACTGACATGTAAAAGATCCACAGGTACTGTAGTGCTAATTACTGTATTTCATTTGTGATTTTACCAGACCTGGAAAAACATGCACTGTTAGCAAGGCTGACGCTAGGGTGTTCGGTGCCCCCTATAAATGTGAGTCCTCCCTCCGATACGCAATAAAGGGGTGTGGTCTCACAAGGAATGGGGTGGCCACACAATAGTACCACCAATTCAAATTACGCCACACAGTACCACAATCTTATCCACATTACACCACACACAGTGCCCCTGATTCATATAGCACTACATAGTAGTGTACCTTATTCACATTACGACACACAGTAGTGCCCCTAATTCACGTTATGTCACACAGTAGCACCCCTTATTCATGTTATGTCCCACAGTAGGGCCCCCAGTCATGTTAAGCTACACAGTAGTGCCTCTAATACACGTTACACTATGCAGTAGTGCCTCTTATACACAATGCCCACAGTAGTGTCCCTTATACACATAATGCCCACAGAAGTAGTGCCACACATAATGCCCACAGTAGTAATACCACACATAATGCCCACAGTAGTAGTGCCACACATAATGCCCACAGTAGTAGTGCCCCTTACATAAAATGCCCACAGTAGTAGTGTCACACATAATGTCCACAGTAGTAGTGCCCCTTACACATAAAGCCCACAGTAGTAGTGCCACACATAATGCCCACAGTAGTAGTGCCCCTTACACATAACATCAACAGTAGTAGTGCCACACATAAGGCCCACAGTAGTAGTGCCACACATAGCACCCACAGTAGTAGTGCCACACATAATGCTCACAGTATTAGTGCCACACAAAATGCCCACAGTAGTAGTAGTAGTGCCCCTTACACATAACACCCACAGTAGTAGTGCCACATATAATGCCCACAGTAGTAGTAGTGCACCTTACACTTAACACCCACAGTAGTAGTGACACATACAAATACCCACAGAAGTAGTGCAGAGGCAGCTGGCAGCAACAGCAGGGTAGCAGAGCAGGGAGAGCGCCTCCCTGCACTGCATACACTTGCTGAGCGGGTTGACTGTTAGGGTTCCTGAGGACTGGAATTGGGAAACACTGGCTATCACTTTACTGCCTGGTTCGAATCCAGCTTACCTAATGTGCTGCATGTGGGGCCACAGGTCTGTGCATGATCAAATTTAGGCTTCAAATATTCCTTTTAAGTTGAAAACTTTGAAAAATGGTTATCTACAATGGTTCATGCCAACTCCAAACAACTTGCCCACAAATAGGACCTTCACCAGTGATCACACCTTTAGGGGGGTATTTATCAAAATATGGAGAACAATAAAGTGAAGATCCTCATTTTGCAGGATGTGTTTGAAATATGAGTTAGAAGATGATTGGTTACTGCCTCAACTCTCTCAACCTTGTCTTTCTCCGTGCTCTGATAATAACACCCATTGGCATTTCTATAATGGGTGCAGTGTGTGAGGTGAACACGGGCCCCTGGGTCCAGGGGGTCCACACCGCACACACTGCACCCATATATCATACTTACCCCTCCGGAGTCCTGCGGCCATTTCTGAGTGATTTGCGCATGCGCACTGAAGATGTCCCCGGGAACAAGGTGTGGGCGCCATTTACCCAGAGACCTGCACATGCGCAGTAGACTCAGGGATTATGCCAGAGTCTACTGCTGCCGGAGAGGAGGGGGCACACAACGGAGGCTGCACGTGGGTCCTCTCCTATATTAAAACACCCCTTAACCTTACAACTGTAGACTCACGAACACACAATGTAAGTGATGATCACCTTCATATAGTGATGGCTGCATTTGTAGAAACAGGCAAACTGATCCACTGAAAAAGGATTGAATTTCCATATGTATACTGCCCTTTAGAGTTTCCTTGTATCAAAGTCCTTTGGCATTTACAGTAGGTGTAACACTCTACAATGACAAGGGAAAAGATAAGGATTTCAGTTATCTCCATGAACTGATTTGTTTTTCCATATAGGGACTGCATCATTTATTAGCTACCTGATTCCTGCCCTAATAAACACGGTTATGGATCAATGGGTCAACCTGGATAAGGTCGACAGTCAATAGGTAGACCACTATTGGTCGACATGGACAGAGTTGACATGGAAAAATGACGACAAAGTGATAAGGTCGACACAGGACAGGTCAACACATGAAAAGGTCAACATGAGTTTTTTTATGTTTTTGGTGTCGTTTACTCCGTAACATGACCAGGAATCCCAATTAGTGCACTGCGTCCCCCTTGCATGGCTCGCTGCATTCAGCTCAGGTTACTATTCCCAATCATAGTCCATGTGGATAGTATAGTATGAAAAAGTTAAAATTAAAAACATTTGTAAAAAACTCATGTTGACCTTTTCATGCGTCAACCTGTCCCATGTCGACCTTTTCACTGTGTCAACCTTTTCCCATGTCGACCTTGTCCAAATCTACCAATAGTGGCCGACCTACTGACTGTCGACCTAAGTACTATCAAACTACCATCTGGATACCAATAAACACATCGGGGAGATTTTACTACAGTGCCAAACAAGATTATAGCTATGGGCATCACTTCCCAGGAGCATTTGGCTGTGGCTGGAAAAATACCCTGAAGTCTAGAAAGCCACCATCCTTTGGATACTTTGTTCGCCATCGTCTGGAGCGTCAGATCCTTACTGGTCTTGCAGCACTGCACACTCATCGTGACATTACGATGTTGGCACAGGGTGGAACTTCACCCTGCTTCAGCCTTGGTGCTGAGACCAATTCATTACCCCTGGAACAGGGCTTAACAATCCTTATTTTTGCTCACCCCTCTGGACAGATTTGGTTTGGTCCACACAGAGGAGGAAACTAGCCTAGTGTCTGCCTCATATAGATTACAGTTACTTTGTACAGTGTTAAAAATATTTAAATGTTTTTAGTATGTCAATTGGTTTTATTAGTAGCTTTTAAAACGGGTTGGGGCTGCATACCGACCCCGGGATCCCGGTAGCAGAATGCCGTTGGGGGGCGAGTGCAACAAAGCCTCTTGCGGGCTTAGTGGCTCGATGTGCTCACCACAGGTTATATTCCCAGGGATGTAGTTATGTGACCGGCGGTCAGGAGACTGCCGATCACTATGCCGACACCGGAATCCTGATATCTGCAAAGCCCAACAGTCAGCATGCCGACTAACAAGGACTATTCCCACTCGTGTGTGTCCACAACACCCATAGATTGGGAATAGAACCTGTAGTGAGTGCAGCCCCACAAGGGGCTTCCTTGCACTCGCCCCCCTCACCGTCAATCGGGGGACCGGGATCCCGGGGTCAGTATAGTGATACACCGGTCACCCGATACCAACCCCTATTCCCACTCTATGGGTGTCATGGACACCAACAAGTGGGAATAGTACCTATGGGTTGGCATTCTGTCTGCTCGGGATCCCGGCATCGGCATGGTGACCGCCTGGATTCTGAGCGACAGTTACATGACCGCATCCCTTTAAATCAGGGTTAGTTACCTGCCCTGAGCATCAATTATATACGCTGATCATTACGAACTAGGGTCTCCTTGCACTAATATAAACACAGCCACAGTGTTCTGTTGTCTGAGCAGAGTGATGACATATATAATATTCAGTCATCGCATACAATACAGCTCTGCTCTATATATAGTTAATAATTTGGCTTAGTGAGGATGGCTGGCCATACTTATAACCATGTGTTGAAGTCCTACAGTATGTCACCTCATTTCATTCCAAAGGAATTGCACCACAGACTGGTATAGTACACAGACTACTGTATTCATTATGTGCATATGTACTCTGCATCATGATCCCAGCAAAACCATGGCTAACATGCTATATTGTATAGTTGCACAGAATCTGGAATGCCACAGTCTATGTAGCCTGGAAATACTCTGTGTCACTGTAACCATTCTGACTGACTACACCCTGGGAAACTCTGAAGAGAAAATGAAGGTTGATTAATAGTAATGAGCGGGTTCGGTTTCTCGGAAACCGAACCCCCCCGAACTTCACCCTTTTTACACGGGTCCGAGGCATACTCGGATTCTCCCTTATGGCTTAGTTAACCCGAGTGCGCCCGAACGTCATCATCCCGCTGTCGGATTCTCGCGAGATTCGGATTCTATATAAGCATCCGCGCGTCGCCGCCATTTTCACTCGTGCTTTGGAAATGTTAGGGAGAGGACGTGGCTGGCGTCCTCTCCGTGTATTGTTGATGCAAATATTTGTGCTTGCTTTACTTATTGCTTAATTGTGGGGACTGGGGAGCAGCTGTATATATAGCAGGAGTACAGTGCAGAGTTTTGCTGACAGTGACCACCAGTATACGTTGTCTGCCTGAAAAACAGTCCATATCTGTGCTGCATTGTAGACAGCATATAGTAGGAGTACAGTGCATAATTTTGCTGACCACCAGTATATAATATATAGGAGTACGGTACAGAAGGCCACTGCTGTACCTACCTCTGTGTCGTCAAGTATACTATCCATCTACATTCTATACCTGTGGTGCATTTCAGTTGTGCAGTTTGCTGACACAGTGACCACCAGTATATATAGCAGTACAGTACGGAAGGCCACTGCTGTACCTACCTCTGTGTCGTCAAGTATACTATCCATCTACATTCTATACCTGTGGTGCATTTCAGTTGTGCAGTTTGCTGACACAGTGACCACCAGTATATATAGCAGTACGGTATGGAAGGCCACTGCTGTACCTACCTCTGTGTCGTCAAGTATACTATCCATCTAGATTCTATACCTGTGGTGCATTTCAGTTGTGCAGTTTGCTGACACAGTGACCACCAGTATATATAGCAGTACGGTACGGAAGGCCACTGCTGTACCTACCTCTGTGTCGTAGAGTATACTATCCATCTAGATTCTATACCTGTGGTGCATATCAGTTGTGCAGTTTGCTGACACAGTGACCACCAGTATATATAGCAGTACGGTACGGAAGGCCACTGCTGTACCTACCTCTGTGTCGTCAAGTATACTATTCATCTACATTCTATACCTGTGGTGCATTTTAGTTTTGCAGTTTGCTGACACAGTGACCACCAGTATATATAGCAGTATGGTACAGAAGGCCACTGCTGTACATACCTCTGTGTCGTCAAGTAGACTATCCATCTACATTCTATACCTGTGGTGCATTTTAGTTTTGCAGTTTGTTGACACAGTGACCACCAGTATATATAGCAGTATGGTAAGGAAGGCCACTGCTGTACCTACCTCTGTGTCGTCAAGTATACTATCCATCTACATTCTATACCTGTGGTGCATTTCAGTTGTGCAGTTTGCTGACACAGTGACCACCAGTATATATAGCAGTACGGTATGGAAGGCCACTGCTGTACCTACCTCTGTGTCGTCAAGTAGACTATCCATCTACATTCTATACCTGTGGTGCATTTTAGTTTTGCAGTTTGCTGACACAGTGACCACCAGTATATATAGCAGTACGGTACGGAAGGCCACTGCTGTACCTACCTCTGTGTCGTCAAGTATACTATCCATCTACATTCTATACCTGTGGTGCATTTTAGTTTTGCTGTTTGCTGACACAGTGACCACCAGTATATATAGCAGTACGGTACGGAAGGCCACTGCTGTACCTACCTCTGTGTCGTCAAGTATACTATCCATCTACATTCTATACCAGTGGTGCATTTTAGTTTTGCAGTTTGCTGACACAGTGACCACCAGTATATATAGCAGTACGGTACGGAAGGCCACTGCTGTACCTACCTCTGTGTCGTCAAGTATACTATCCATCCATACCTGTGGTGCATTTCAGTTTTGCACAGTTTGCTGACCACCAGTATATAATATATAGCATTACGGTACAGTAGGCCACTGCTCTACCTACCTCTGTGTCGACAAGTATACTATCCATCCATACCTGTGGTGCATTTCAGTTGTGCGCAGTATATATAGTAGTAGGCCATTATATGCCATTGATACTGGCATATAATTCCACACATTAAAAAATGGAGAAAAAAAATGTGGAGGTTAAAATAGGGACAGATCAAGATCCACTTCCACCTCGTGCTGAAGCTGCTGCCACTAGTCATGGCCGAGACGATGAAATGCCATCAACGTCGTCTGCCAAGGCCGATGCCCAATGTCATAGTAGAGAGCATGTAAAATAAAAAAAACAAAAGCTCAGTAAAATGACCCAAAAATCTAAATTGAAAGCGTCTGAGGAGAAGCGTAAACTTGCCAATATGCCATTTACGACACGGAGTGGCAAGGAACGGCTGAGGCCCTGGCATATGTTCATGGCTAGTGGTTCAGCTTCACATGAGGATGGAAGCACTCATCCTCTCGCTAGAAAAATGAAAAGACTTAAGCTGGCAAAAGCACAGCAAAGAACTGTGCGTTCTTCTAAATCACAAATCCCCAAGGAGAGTCCAATTGTGTCGGTTGCGATGCCTGACCTTCCCAACACTGGACGGGAAGAGCTTGCGCCTTCCACCATTTGCACGCCTCCTGCAAGTGCTGGAAGGAGCACCCGCAGTCCAGTTCCTGATAGTCAAATTGAAGATGTCACTGTTGAAGTACACCAGGATGAGGAGGATATGGGTGTTGCTGGTGCTGGGGAGGAAATTGACAAGGAGGATTCTGATGGTGAGGTGGTTTGTTTAAGTCAGGCACCCGGCGATACACCTCTTGTCCGTGGGACGAATATGGCCATTGACATGCCTGGTCAAAATACAAAAAAAATCAGCTCTTCGGTGTGGAATTATTTCAACACAAATGCGGACAACAGGTGTCAAGCCATGTGTTGCCTTTGTCAAGCTGTAATAAGTAGGGGTAAGGACGTTAACCACCTAGGAACATCCTCCCTTATACGTCACCTGGACCGCATTCATCAGAAGTCAGTGACAAGTTCAAAAACTTTGGGTGACAGCGGAAGCAGTCCACTGACAACTAAATCCCTTCCTCTTGTAACCAAGCTCCTGCAAACCACACCACCAACTCCCTCAGTGTCAATTTCCTCCTTACACAGGAAAGCCAATAGTCCTGCAGGACATGTCACTGGCAAGTCTGACGAGTCCTCTCCTGCCTGGGATTCCTCCGATGCATCCTTGAGTGTAAGGCCTACTGCTGCTGGCGCTGCTGTTGTTGCTGCTGGGAGTCGATCGTCATCCCAGAGGGGAAGTCGGAAGACCACTTGTACTACTTCCAGTAAGCAATTGACTATCCAACAGTCCTTTGCGAGGAAGATGAAATATCACAGCAGTCATCCTGCTGCAAAGCGGATAACTGAGGCCTTGGCAGCATGGGCGGTGAGAAACGTGGTTCCGGTATCCACCGTTAATTCAGAGGCAACTAGAGACTTGATTGAGGTACTGTGTCCCCGGTACCAAATACCATCTATGTTCCATTTCTCTAGGCAGGCGATACCGAAAATGTACACAGACCTCAGAAAAAGAGTCACCAGTGTCCTAAAAAATGCAGTTGTACCCAATGTCCACTTAACCACGGACATGTGGACAAGTGGAGCAGGGCAGACTCAGGACTATATGACTGTGACAGCCCACTGGGTAGATGTATTGCCTCCCGCAGCAAGAACAGCAGCGGCGGCACCAGTAGCAGCATCTCGCAAACGCCAACTCGTTCCTAGGCAGGCTACGCTTTGTATCACCGCTTTCCAGAAGAGGCACACAGCTGACAACCTCTTATGGAAACTGAGGAACATCATCGCAGAATGGCTTACCCCAATTGGACTCTCCTGAGGATTTGTGACATCGGACAACACCACCAATATTGTGCGTGCATTACATCTGGGCAAATTCCAGCACGTCCCATGTTTTGCACATACATTGAATTTGGTGGTGCAGAATTATTTAAAAAACGACAGGGGCGTGCAAGAGATGCTGTCGGTGGCCCGAAGAATTGCGGGTCACTTTCGCAATTCAGCCACCGCGTGCCGAAGACTGGAGCACCACCAAACATTCCTGAACCTGCCCTGCCATCATCTGAAGCAAGAGGTGGTAACGAGGTGGAATTCAACCCTCTATATGCTTCAGAGGATGGAGGAGCAGCAAAAGGCCATTCAAGCCTATACATCTGCCCACGATATAGGCAAAGGAGGGGGAATGCACCTGAATCAAGCGCAGTGGAGAATGATTTCAACGTTGTGCAAGGTTCTGCAACCCTTTGAACTTGCCACACGTGAAGTCAGTTCAGACACTGCCAGCCTGAGTCAGGTCATTCCCCTCATCAGGCTTTTGCAGAAGAAGCTGGAGACATTGAAGGAGGAGCTAAAACAGAGCGATTCCGCTAGGCATGTGGGACTTGTGGATGGAGCCCTTAATTCGCTTAACCAGGATTCACGGGTGGTCAATCTGTTGAAATCAGAGCACTACATTTTGGCCACCGTGCTCGATCCTAGATTTAAAACCTACGTTGTGTCTCTCTTTCTGGCAGACACAAGTCTGCAGAGGTTCAAAGACCTGCTGGTGAGAAAATTGTCAAGTCAAGCGGAACGTGACCCGTCAACATCTCCTCCTTCACATTCTCCCGCAACTGGGGGTGAGAGGAAAAGGCTAAGAATTCCGAGCCCACCCGCTGGGGGTGATGCAGGGCAGTCTGGAGCGAGTGCTGACATCTGGTCCGGACTGAAGGACCTGCCAACGATTACTGACATGTCGTCTACTGTCACTGCATATGATTCTCTCACCATTGAAAGAATGGTGGAGGATTATATGAGTGACCGCATCCAAGTAGGCACGTCAGACAGTCCGTACGTATACTGGCAGGAAAAAGAGGCAATTTGGAGGCCCTTGCACAAACTGGCTTTATTCTACCTAAGTTGCCCTCCCTCCAGTGTGTACTCCGAAAGAGTGTTTAGTGCAGCCGCTCACCTTGTCAGCAATCGGCGTACGAGGTTACTTCCAGAAAATGTGGAGAAGATGTTGTTCATCAAAATGAATTATAATCAATTCCTCCGTGGAGACATTCACCAGCAGCAATTGCCTCCAGAAAGTACACAGGGACCTGAGATGGTGGATTCCAGTGGGGACGAATTAATAATCTGTGAGGAGGGGGATGTACACAGTGAAAGGGGTGAGGAATCGGAGGATGATGATGAGATGGACATCTTGCCTCTGTAGAGCCAGTTTGTGCAAGGAGAGATTGATTGCTTCTTTTTTTGGTGGGGGCCCAAAACAACCAGTCATTTCAGTCACAGTCGTGTGGCAGACCCTGTCGCTGAAATGATGGGTTCATTAAAGTGTGCATGTCCTGTTTATACAACATAAGGGTGGGTGGGAGGGCCTAAGGACAATTCCATCTTGTTCCTCTTTTTTCTTTCATTTTCTTTGCATCATGTGCTGTTTGGGGACAATTTTTTTGAAGTGCCATCCTGCCTGACACTGCAGTGCCACTCCTAGATGGGCCAGGTGTTTGTGTCGGCCACTTGTGTCGCTTAGCTTAGTCACACAGCGACCTTGGTGCGCCTCTTTTTTTCTTTGCATCATGTGCTGTTTGGGGACTATTTTTTTTGAAGTGCCATCCTGCCTGACACTGCAGTGCCACTCCTAGATGGGCCAGGTGTTTGTGTCGGCCACTTGTGTCGCTTAGCTTAGTCACACAGCGACCTTGGTGCGTCACTTTTTTTATTTGCATCATGTGCTGTTTGGGGACAATTTTTTTGAAGTGCCATCCTGCCTGACACTGCAGTGCCACTCCTAGATGGGCCAGGTGTTTGTGTCGGCCACTTGTGTCGCTTAGCTTAGCCATCCAGCGACCTCGGTGCAAATTTTAGGACTAAAAATAATATTGTGAGGTGTGAGGTGTTCAGAATAGACTGGAAATGAGTGGAAATTATGGTTATTGAGGTCAATAATACTATGGGATCAAAATAACCCCCAAATTCTATGATTTAAGCTGTTTTTTAGGGTTTTTTGAAAAAAACACCCGAATCCAAAACACACCCGAATCCGACAAAAAAATTTCGGTGAGGTTTTGCCAAAATGCGTCCGAATCCAAAACACGGCCGCGGAACCGAATCCAAAACCAAAACACAAAACCCGAAAAATGTCCGGTGCACATCACTAGTCTCAAGTCACACACATGAAATATCAACAGAAAGGTATTTACCTCTCCTAACAGTCAGTGTCCGCTGTACATACACCAGCGGGGAAGCGCTGCTTCCGCATTCCAGCCGGAATGCACGCGTCACTTCCTGTCACTTCGTGGTCACATGGGCAAGTAATGTTTACATTCCACCAGGTCTCATCATTGAAGTGCAGACTCATTGATTGGGTCCCCCCGCTGAAACGTGGAGGAGACCGTACTTTAATTCTCAAGAAAGTGGAGTCCAAGTGGATTTACTCTTTGGGAACAGTAGCTCCCCATGGTTTGAATGAGTATACTATAACTCATTCAATATTTTTTTTGGGTGTCTTTTTACAAAAAACCCTCAAAAACTGCTTAAATCATAGAATTTGGGGGTAATTTTGATCCCATAGTATTATTAACCTCAATAACCATAATTTCCACTCATTTTCAGTCTATTCTGAACACCTCACACCTCACAATATTATTTTTAGTCCTTATATTTGCACTGAGGTCGCTGTATGACTAAGCTAAGCGACCCAAGTGGCCGACACAAACACCTGGCCCATCTTGGAGTGGCACTGCAGTGTCAGACAGGATGGCAGATTTAAAAAATAGTCCCCAAACAGCACATGACGCAAAGAAAAAAAGAGGTGCACCAAGGTCGCTGGATGGCTAAGCTAAGCGACCCAAGTGGCCGACACAAACACCTGGCCCATCTAGGAGTGGCACTGCAGTGTCAGACAGGATGGCAGATTTAAAAAATAGTCCCCAAACAGCACATGATGCAAAGAAAAAAAGAGGCGCACCAAGGTCGCTGGATGGCTAAGCTAAGCGACCCAAGTGGCCGACACAAACACCTGGCCCATCTAGGAGTGGCACTGCAGTGTCAGACAGGATGGCACTTAAAAAAATAGTCCCCAAACAGCACATGCAGCACACATATGGATAGTATACTTGACGACACAGAGGTAGGGCAATGGACTACTGTACCGTACTGCTATATATATACTGGTGGTCAGCAAAATTCTGCACTGTCCTCCTACTATATACTGCGCACAACTACAATGCAGCACACATATGGATTGTATACTTGACGACACAGAGGTAGAGCAATGGACTACTGTACCGTACTGCTATATATATATACTGATGGTCAGCAAAATTCTGCACTGTCCTCCTACTATATACTGCGCACAACTAAAATGCAGCACAGGTATGAATGGATAGTATACTTGATGACACAGAGGTAGAGCAATGGACTACTGTACCATACTGCTATATATATACTGGTGGTCAGCAAAATTCTGCACTGTCCTCCTACTATATACTGCGCACAACTAAAATGCAGCACAGGTATGGATGGATAGGATACTTGACACAGAGGTAGAGCAATGGACTACTGTACCGTACTGCTATATATATACTGGTGGTCAGCAAAATTCTGCACTGTCCTCCTACTATATACTGCGCACAACTAAAATGCAGCACAGGTATGGATGGATAGTATACTTGACGACACAGAGGTAGAGCAATGGACTACTGTACCGTACTGCTATATATATACTGGTGGTCAGCAAAACTCTGCACTGTCCTCCTACTATATACTACAATGCAGCACAGATATGGAGCATTTTTCAGGCAGAGAACGTAGATATTTGCAGCACACTGAGCACAGATATTTGCAGCACACTGAGCACAGATATTTGCAGCACACTGAGCACAGATATTTGCAGCACACTGAACACAGAAACTGAGAGAATGCAGCCACGTCATCTCGCTATCATCTCCAATGCACGAGTGAAAATGGCGGCGACGCGCGGCTCCTTATATAGAATACGAATCTCGCGAGAATCCGACAGCGGGATGATGACGTTCGGGCGCGCTCGGGTTAACCGAGCAAGGCAGGTAGATCCGAGGCTGCCTCGGAACCGTGTAAAATGGGTGAAGTTCGGGGGGGTTCGGTTCCCGAGGAACCGAACCCACTCATCTTTACTTGAGACATATATATCGCTGGTGATCTGTAGTGCTTTTTTGGTGTAATATTATGTCACTGTAGCATTTGGTGGGTGTGGTTTATTTTGAACTTTGGCACCACTGGTTTGTAACTGTTTGGGTATAAATAGGGACCAGGCAGGCAACACTTGATCTGTGACCACTTGTTTGGTGGTGGATGCATTGCTTATTCACACTGTCGTTTTGTTGTGACCCCTGAAGAAGATCGTCATGATCGAAAACGTTTGGGACTAAGGATGTACTAATTCATTAAGTATTTATTAAATTAACTGTGCAATCCAAAAGAATCTGGTGAGTGCCCCTCTATTCTTCTCTACAATTGGATACCCCACATAGGGGAACCCAGGGTGACACCCCAGTGGATGTCTGTACATGGAATACGTGAGTGCGGCTTATAATACATGTATATATATATATATATATATATATATATATATATATTCCAAGCTGCTAATTGTCAGAGCAATACAACCAGGGCCAGTTTCAACTTTCATTGAGGCGGCTGAAGCTACAGCTGCAGGCCTCCACATAAACATATAAAGATTGGCCCATCATCATAAGTATTAAAGTTGTATTTCTAGTTTTCACTCATGTGGCCCTTCATAGCCTTCCACTTCTCAGTATGGGCTTTTCAACATTTTCAGCCCCATACCTATGTGGTCCTTCATATAATATGAATGAAATATTCCACTGATTGTGGGGTTTATTTACACTGCATAGTAGTGTTCATTATTCATATTACACCACAGAGTATTGTCTCTTATTAATGTTACGCACACAAAAGTACACATTATACAACATAGTAGTTTCCTTACACATTATGCCCACAGTATTAGTGTCTCTTATACATTATGGGGGTTATTCAGAGATGAACGCAGATTGCTGCATTTGCAGCCAGATCTGCGTTTTTCTCTGCACATGCTGAGGGCCACCCAGCATGTATAAGGCCGCCTCCTGATGCATCCACAATTTTCAGTAATTGCAGACGCATCGGAACCAAGGTTGACCCCTGGCGGTCAGAGGACATTTTTTTTTTTTTTTTGGAGCAGCTGAATGTGATGGCACGCAGCTGCTCCGAAAACAGTCCCTGCCCGCCCCTGTTTTTCTGACGCTGCCCCCGCAACACCACAACCCTGCCCCTGCAACACCGATGCCAGTCAATCACATTGCGGTCGCATCAGTTGGGGGTACGACCGCAATGTGTATGGCTGCGGGGCGCTATTGCGGCCAGGTCTGAATGACCCCCTGTGTCCACACTATTAGTGCCCCTTTCTCATTGGGGGTTGTTCACAGTTGTCAGCAAACCAAAAAAGTTAGCAATTGGGCAAACCCATGTTGTAGTGCATATGGGGGGCAATTCAGACCTGATTGCTAGGCTGTGTTTTTGTACAGCGGGTGATCAGGTGTAAACTGTGCATGCATATGCACCGCACTGCGCAGGCGCGTCGCACGGGTACAAAGCGGATTGCCGCTCAGTGATGGGTTTGTGCAATGAAGATTGACAGGAAGAAGGCGTTTGTGGGTAGCAACACTCTGGGAGTGTTTGGAAAAATGCAAGCGTGTTCAAGCGTTTGCAAGGAGGGTTCCTGACATCAATTCCGGTCCTGGACAGGCTGAAGTGTTCGCAGCGGCTGAGTAAGTCCTGGGCTACTCAAAGACTGCACAAAATCTGTTTGTACAGCTCTGCTACACATGCATTCGCACACTTGCACAGCTAAAATAAACTCCCCTGTGGGCGGCGACTATCTGATCGCAGCAGTGCAAAAATCGCTTGCTAACGAACAGGTCTGAATTAGCCCCATGGAGCAAATGTAACATGTGCACTGAGATTTGGGTGGTTATATTGTTTTTGTGCATGGTATATACTGGCTGCTTTATTTTCACACTGCAATATAGATTTCAGTTTAAACATACCCCACCCAAATCTATCTCTCTCTGCACATGTTACATCTGCCCCACCTGCAGTGCAACATGGTTTTGCCCAATTGCTAACTTTTTTGGTTTGCTAACAACACAGTAGTAGTGCCCCTTACACATTATGCCCACAGTATTAGTGTCCCTGACACATTATGCCCGCACAGTGGTAGTGGCCATTACATATTATATCCACACAGTGGGGATCATTCCAAGTTGATCGATCACTGCTGATTTTCGCAGCGCAGTGATCAGGTTTCTACTGCGCATGCAAATGCACCGCAATGCGCACACGCGTCGCACGGGTAAAAAGCGGATCATTGCTGAGCGATGAATTTAATAAAGAATCCATTCGCACAGATGATCGCAAGGAGATTGACAGGAAGAGGGCATTTATGGGTGTCAACTGACCATTTTCTGGGAGTGGTAGGGAAAACGCAGGCGTGTCCGGACGTGTGCAGGGCGGGTGTCTGATGTAAATTCCAGCACCAAAAAGACTGAAGTGATCGCAAGGGCTGAGTAAGTCCAGCGCTACTCAGAAACTGCACAAAATGTTTTTGCAGAGCTCTGCTGCACAGGCGTTCGCACACTTGCAAAGCGAAAATACACACCCCTGTGGGCGGCGACTATGCGTTTGCACGGCTGCTAAAAGTAGCTAGCGAGTGATTAACTCGGAATGACCCCCAGTAATCCTTATCACACCAAAGTTTACTTTAGTGGAGACATCAGCAGTGCCTGTATCTCTAAATAATGGACAGCTCTGGGATACTTGTATATCTTGTAAACCTGATATCCAAAGTGAAAAAATATCTAACTTGTCTTAAAGTGTAGTCCTGGTTAAGGTTCACGCTAACATACAATTATGTTTATATAGACACATAGATGCTATCAGAGCCGGCCCTAGCCAATTTGATACCCTAGGCAAAATTTTGTCTGGTGCCCCCTAGCTCCGCCGCTAGTTCTGCATCTGTACCTGCAACGCTCAGGTAGTGGGGCCCACCGGGGGGTTACCCTGTGGGCCAGTTCAACTCTGCACAATGCCACACAGTAATGACCATAATACATATAATTCCACACAGTAAAGGAACCTTACACATATGCCCCACATTAGTAATGCCCATAATACACATAATGCCACACAGTAATGCACCTTACACATATGCCCCACATTAGTAATGCCCATAATACACATATACTGCCACAGATACTGCCACACTTGCTGGTTATACAAAAAGATCAGTATCAAACATGTAGAAACTGTCCATTCTCTTCACTATTCAGTGTGTTTGCTGGTGTCTGTTACTCCCGTTAACTGCATGCCCTTTACTTTATACTGTGGGAGCTAAATACTCTGCCCTCCAGTCTGATGTGTCCGAAAGTCACGCTGCACTGATGTTTAGAAATAGGACTAGGAAATAAAGTGTGGGGAGAACACTGCCCATGTTATGTCCCTGCAGACACCTGGGGTTTGCACAGGGATAAGGGACACACACAGGATGGCAGGGTCCCCCTCCCCCATGTGCACAAGCAGTATAGGTGATGTCAGGTTTCTGTGAAGCAGTCTTCCAAAATACACGTGTTATCATAAGAAGCCATCCAGTAATAACCTTATATAGTCAGTAAAAATGTCACAGGTCCAGGAATTGCATTTACTGGGCTTCTGCTGTCTGTCTGAGGTCTCACAAGTCAGGGGCATTCAAGCATCTCGGAGGAAGTTTAAGGCACAGTGTGCATTTTTTTTGACAAATGTAAACAGCAGTGTATACAAGTACTGATTGAATACATTTGGAAAGTAACAGTTAGTTTGCGGTCTGTCCCTCACAGCATGAGATACTGCAGGGACATGCTTGGATGCCGCTAGACATGCTTGAATGCCCTAGGCAAATGCCTAGCCTGCCTATAGCTAAGGCCGGCTCTGGATGCTATGTAAGAATTATATCTATTGACATAGTGACTTACTACTAACGAAGACCCTGCTAAATGTTTGCCTAAGAGCAAAGGTATTGGGATCCAAGCCAGATTAAGGAGGGGTGATACGGGCGGCTGTCCCGGGGCTTCCACACACTACATCGGAGGATTCTCCCTACACACACTTGCCTGCAATAACAGCACCTGGTGTCCGATGGCACCGCACTACATTGGAGCAGCTGGTAACTAAACTACTGCTCCTAGCAGCCGGAAGCAAGGGCTGCTGGAAGCTGTAGTTTGTTTCCCCAATTGTTTATTGATTTGTGGCTTACAGAAAGAAAAACAGGCATCAGATAATGGATAGAGTTATAAGCAGTGCTCAAAGTGGGCCAGTATACATGGGTATGGCATACCGGCACTTCGAGCACTGACCCCCGCCGCTGCCTTTCAAATTCCGCGCTGTTAAGCGCTGGAACCGTCCGCCCCTGATTGGCTGCCGATCCACGGCAGATTTTAAATGGTGGTGCCGTGGTCATAGGGACTGAAGGCCATCTCCACACCGCCGCTGCCCCAGGTCTTTTCCTCTTTACGGCCACGGCCACTGCAGCCCACGTCCTCTGCCGATGCCACCCATGTCCTCTGCCACTGCTGTCCATGTCCTATTCTGCGCCACCACCAAGGACCTTCTTCTGGACACTGGCGCTGCCCAGGGCATTCCCCTCACCGCCACCGACTTCAGCCTCTGCACCTCCGCCGACCATAGCCCCATCCGCTGCTCATTAGGTCTTGTCCCTCTGTCACTGCTGTCACTCTCCCTGTCCTGCTGTCACTCTCTCTCTGTCACTCTCCTCGTCCCTGCTGTCACTCTCCCTGTCCCTGCTGTCACTCTCTCTTTCACTCTCCCTATCCTTGCTGCCACTCTCCCTGTCACTGCTGCACTCTCCCTGTCACTGCTGTCACTCCTCCCTGTCACTCTCCATGTCCCTGTTGTCACTGTCACTGTCCCTGCTGTCACTCTCTCTGTCACTCTCCATGTCCCTGCTGTCACTCTCTCTGTCACTCTCCATGTCCCTGCTGCCACTCTCCCTGTCACTGCTGTCACTCTCCCTGTCACTCTTCCTGTTCCTGCTGTCACTCTCTCTGTCACTTTCCCTGTTACTGCTGTCACTCTCCCCATCACTCTCCCTGTCACTGCTGTCACTCTCAATGTCACTCTCCCTGTCCCTGCTGTCACTCTCCCTGTCCCTGCTGTCACTCACTGCTGTCACTCTCTCAGTCACTCTCCCTGTCCCTACTGTCACTGTCCCTGCTGTCACTCTCTCTGTCACTGTCCCTGTCACTCTCCCTGTCGTCACTCTCTCTGTCACTGTTCCTGCTGTCACTCTCCCTGTCCCTGCTGTCACTCTTCCTGCTGTCACTCTATCACTCTCACTGTCCCTGCTGTCACTATCACTGTCCCTGCTGTCACTCTCTCTGTCACTGTCCCTGTCACTCTCCCTGTCGTCACTCTCTCTGTCACTGTTCCTGCTGTCACTCTCCCTGTCCCTGCTGTCACTCTTCCTGCTGTCACTCTATCACTCTCACTGTCCCTGCTGTCACTATCAATGTTCCTGCTGTCACTCTCTCTGTCACTCTCCCTGTCCCTGCTGTCACTTTCTCTGTCACTGTCCCTGCTGTCACTCTCCCTGTCCCTGCTGTCACTCTCCCTGTCCCTGCTGTCACTGTCCCTGTCACTCTCCCTGTCCCTGCTATCACTCTATCTGTCACTGTTCCTGCTGTCACTCTCCCTGTCCCTGCTGTCACTCTCACTGCTGTCACTCTCCCTGTCCCTGCTGTCGCTGTCACTGTCCCTGCTGTCACTCTCTCTGTCACTCTCCCTGTCCCTGCTGTCACTGTCCCTGTCACTCTCCCTGTCCCTGTTGTCACTCTCTCTGTCACTGTTCCTGCTGTCACTCTCCCTGTCCCTGCTGTCACTCTCACTGCTGACACTCTCTCAGTCACTCTCCCTGTCCCTGCTGTCACTGTCATTATCCCTGCTGTCACTCTCTCTGTCACTGTGCCTGCTGTCACTCTCTGAATTTTGGCTCATACTGTGTTGCATAATGTGAATTTGGATCGTACCGTGTTGCATAATGTGAATTGTGGATCATACTGTGAGGCATAATGTGAATTTTGGATTATACCGTGTTGCGTAATGTGAATTTTGGCTCATACTGTGTTGCATTATGTGAATTTTGGATCATACTGTGTGGCATATTGTGAATTTTGGCTCATTCTGTGTGGCGTAATGTTAATTTTGGCTCATTCCATGAGAATGTTGGCTCATTCAGTGTGGCATAATGTATAAGGGGCATCAGTACTAAATAGTAGTATATGGAGTCCTACTATTGTGGTGCATAATGTGTATAAGGAGTATATGGTGTGGTACACTACACTTAAGGACACACCCCTTTTGAGTGGACACACCCACTTTTCCGGAGTGCGCGCATAATTACAACCTTCACTTTTCCATACCCCCACTTAAAAATTTCCACTTCGACCACTGGTTATAAGGAACAAGCAAATACAGTCGTTACAGAGAATGTTATCTCAAATTATTTGGTCAACATGTAAACCAGGCGTTTAGTTCTGCCTAAACAGTAATAAACTTAAACATACATGTAAATAAGAAAAAGAGCGCAAAAAGAAAAAAAAGAGATAGAGAAACAATAGGGGTTAGGATTGTAGGGAAGGGTTGCGTGGTGCCCCTATTTTTCACTTAAGAAGAATAACCTCACTTCAAATTCAAACTGTAAAGTTCTGGTTATAGTGAGTGTTAACCAGGTTCTGGTCTTAGATCATGTGAATTGAGTATTATTATTATTATTACTAGGTGATTCATCGCGCCCTATGGGCGCTCTTCACACCGTTGTAAGGGGCTACGCCCCTTTAACCCTTGCACACCCTTGTGGCGTGCAATATTTTTATTATATGGAGTATTACATCCAATCATAATTGTGTGAGTGGTTGAATATTGCATGGACAAAGGGCGTGCAATGGTTAAGGTGTGGAAGCCCCTTGCAACGGCTTGAACAACGCACGCAGGGCCTGGTGAATCGCCTAGTAGGTGATTTGATTGGGGGAGTAGGGGGTGCGGTGAAGAGGTGGATTGGATCCTGGGTTGCCGCGGGAGGGGCGGTTGCAGTGGTGCCGCAGGTGGGGGAGGGGCTGGTGCGGTAGTGCCGCAGGTGGGGGAGGGTGCGTGGGTGCTGCAGGTGGTGGTCCGGAGCCACTGTGGGTAGGAGAGGAGCAGTTGCGGGGTTGCCCCGGGTGGGAGAGGGGCGGATGCAGTGGTGCGGCGGGAGGTACGCCCGCAGGGTCGCTGCGGGTGGGGGTCCGGCGCTACCGCGGGTGCTGGAGGGGGTGTCGCGGATGGGGCTGGAGGTACTGTGAGTAAGGGAGGGGCGGGTAATGCTTATCCTGCTTCAGTGGCAGAACTAGCAAGCGGTGGGCCCAGGTGCGACAAAATGCTTTGCCCCCCCCATCCCATCCAAGTCCACCCCCTCACCCCTGGAGAGGATCTGGTGAGGGGGACCTGCTCAGGGCCAGAGAAATGGATACCTAGCAACAGTGCCGTAACTAGACATTTTAGCACTATGTGCAAGAAACGGCGTCGGAGCCCCACCCCTGCATGCAAAACAGGGACAGTGCGCCGTAGGCGCGCGCAAAAATACATAGTGGCGTGGCTTCGTGGGGAAGTAGCACCACTACACCAGGTAGAGAACATTTTACACCTTACGGCGGACAGTTTCCTCTTTTTACACATTACGGCAGACAGCGTCCCCTTTTTACACATTACGGCAGACAGCGTGCACTTTTTACACATTACGGCAGACAGCGTCCCCTTTTTACACATAACGGCAGACAGCGTGCCCTTGTTACACATAGCGGCAGACAGCGTACACTTTTTACACATAACGGCAGACAGCGTGCCCTTGTTAAACATAGCGGCAGACAGCGTACACTTTTTACACATAATGGCAGACAGCGTACACTTTTTACACATTGCGGCAGACAGCGTGCCCTTGTTACACATTACGGCAGACAGCGTCCCCCTTTTTACACATTACGGCAGGCAGATTCCCCCTTTTTACACATTGCGGCAGGCAGATTCCCCCTTTTTACACATCACGTCAGGCAGATTCCCCCTTTTTACACATTGCGGCAAAGATTCCCCCTTTTTACACATTACGGGAAAGATTCCCCCTTTTTACACATTACGGCAGGCAGATTCCCCCTTTTTACACATTACGGCAGATTCCCCCTTTTTACACATTACATCAGGCAGATTCCCCCTTTTTACACATTACGGCAGGCAGATTCCTCCTTTTTACACATTACGGCAGGCAGATTCCTCCTTTTTACACATTACGGCAAAGATTCACCCTTTTTACACATTACATCAGGCAGATTCCCCCTTTTTACACATTACATCAGGCAGATTCCCCCTTTTTACACATTGCGGCAGGCAGATTCCCCCTTTTTACACATTGCGGCAAGCAGATTCCCCCTTTTTACACATTGCGGCAAGCAGATTCCCCCTTTTTACACATTGCGGCAGGCAGATTCCCCCTTTTTACACATTGCGGCAGGCAGATTCCACATTTTTACACATTGTGGCAGGCAAATTCCCCCTTTTTACACATTACGGCAGACAGTCCCAAGAAAGACAGAAAGAAAGAAAGACAAAAAAAGAAAGAAAGAAAGAAGAATTATACTTACCCTCTCCGCTGGCTCAGGCTCCTCGGTGCAGCTTCTGGTCACGATTCCCGGGCAGGAGAGAAGGAGGAGGAGGGAGGTGGAGGAGGGAGCCGCAGCAGCGCTGTGTTATTGGTGGAGGCGCTGCTGCTGCCCCTCTGCTTCACTATAGGCTGTTCTCGGAAGACAGCCTATAGTGAAGCAGAGGGACAGCAGCAGCAGCACCTCCACCAGTAGTAAAGCGCTGCTGCGGCTCCCTCCTCCACGTCCCTCCTCCTCCTTTTCCCCCGTGGCCGCTGCAGTGCGCTCCTCTCCTCTCTGGGCGGCTGTGTGCTGCGGGCAGCGGTTGCCCGCAGCACACAGCGGCATGTAATGAGTCAGTTTGACTCATTACATGCTTTGGGCCCCTGGACAGAGGCGGGCCCCAGTGCAACGCACTGGTTGCACTGGCGGTAGTTCCGCCTCTGTCCTGCTTCTCCTCCTGGAAGCAGCTAAGCTGCTGTCCTCCCTTTGGCAGTAGCTCTCCCGGAAACTCGCACAGCAGCCAGTCACTATTGTTAGCACCGGTGTCACAGCGCGCCGCATTACAGGGAAGAAGATGCACTTAATAAACTACATCTCCCAGACAGGACCATGCTGCAACAGGAGGATGAGCTGCTACAGCTTCGGCCAGCCAGACTTCATTAGATAAGTGTCTGAAAAGAGAGTGAATGTGTGTGTGTATATACAGTGTCTGTGTATACTGTATATATGTGTGACTGTGTATGTGTGTAATGTATGTACAGTATGTATGTATGTGTGTGTGTTTGTATAGTGTGTGTGTGTGTGTGTGTGTGTGTGTGTGTGTGTGTGTGTGTGACTGCTGCATAATGTGTGTAAGCGTCACTGGTACAGGAGGCGTTACGTGTGTAAGTGTCACTGGTACAGGGGGCGTTACGTGTGTAAGAGTCACTGGTACAGGGGGCGTTACGTGTGTAAGAGTCACTGGTACAGGGGGCGTTACGTGTCTAAGCGTCACTGGTACAGGGGGCGTTACGTGTCTAAGCGTCACTGGTACAGGGGGCGTTACGTGTCTAAGCGTCACTACTACAGGGGGCGTTACTTCTCTAAGTGTCACTGGTACAGAGGGCATTACGTGTGTAAGTGTCACTGGTACAGGGGGCGTTACGTGTGTAAGCGGCACTGGTACAGGGGGCGTTACATGTGTAAGCGGCACTGGTACAGGGGGCGTTACGTGTGTAAGCATCACTGCTACAGGGGCATTACGTGTATAAGCAGCACTGGTACAGGGGGCGTTACATGTGTAAGCGGAACTGGTACAGGGGGCGTTACGTGTGTAAGCATCACTGCTACAGGGGCATTACGTGTGTAAGCGTCACTGCTACAGGGGGCATTACGTGTATAAGCGGCACTGATGCAGGGGGTGTTACGTGTGTTGACGTCACTGGTACAGGGGGGGGCGTTACGTGTGTAAGCGTCACTGGTACAGGGGGGGCGTTACGCGTGTAAGCGTCACTGCTACAGGGGATGTTACGTGTGTAAGTGTCACTGGTACAGGGGGGCGTTACGTGTGTAAGCGTCACTGCTACAGGGGGCGTTACGTGTGTAAGCGGCACTGGTACAGGGGGCGTTACGTGTGTAATCGTCACTGCTACAGGGGCCGTTACGTGTGTAAGCGTCACTGCTACAGGGGGCATTACATGTGTAAGCGGAACTGCTACAGGGGGGCGTTACGTGTGTAAGCATCACTGCTACAGGGGGCATTACGTGTATAAGCGTCCCTGGTACAGGGGGGCGTTACGTGTGTAAGCATCAATGGTACAGAGGGGGCGTTACATGTGTAGGCGTCACTGGTACAGGGGGCGTTACATGTGTAAGCGTCACTGCTAAAGGGGGTGTTACTTGTGTTAGCATCACTGGTACAGGGGGGGCATGACATGTGTAAGCGTCACTGGTTCAGGGGGCGTTACATTTGCAAGCGTCTCTGGTACAGGGGGCATTACATGTGTAAGTGTCTCTACTACAGGGGGTTTTATGTGCAGTGCCTTTGTAAAGTATGCAAGGGTGCAAATTTATAGTTTGTAGGGGGGCGTCGAACACCGTAGCACCGGCCCTGACTGCACACCCACAGCACTGCACAGCACTGTCACCTTTTACATTGATTCAGCGTCCAGACATTATGCTCCGCGATATCACCCACTCTATCTGTTACATTAGCCATCTCGGGGCTTCCAGGACGGCAGCCCAGGTGCTGTGTTGCGGAGTCAGGGCCTCTGGGGATCTGGGTGCGGCTGTGGCGGGGAGGCACTTCTGTGACTTCACGCACAGAGGAGGCTCCAGGGCTCAGAGAGTATGCGGCGCAGGGAGGGCTATGAAAGCCTTCCGCTGCGCCGCTTTCATACACATCTATGCCGGTGGCCGCAGCAGCTTTTGTTCCACCTGCGCTGTTGCTAGGGAGTGGGGATTGTTGATGCCGGAGGGGGCAGGCGGACTGGCAGCAGGATATACGATGCTGCAGTAAAAGGATGTTTTTTCCCTATCTACAGCACAGAGACTTGCTGCAGATGCAGTGGCATACCCTCCAGCTGGACCTTTCTGGCAGGTACAGTCCCTGTTTTTTATGGTCTGTACCGGTTTTTGACTCTCCAAGCTTCCATTGAAAGTATATGAAAAGGGGCGTGGCTGCGCTGCTGTACCCGTGGCCACGCCCCTTTTCGAATGTGTATCAATGTTTATGTGTAAATTGTTGGAGGGTATGTTGCTGCAGATGCAGTGGGACTATATTGGGGTGTGAGGCTGGAGCAGCTCCATCAGTCCCATTGCTAATCCTGCTCTGTGAAAACACAGCAGGCAAAGGGCAGAGCCTCCCATTGGATGTAACCTGTGTGGGAGGGCGTTTCTCGCCCAATCAGCTGTGGACTGGGTGTGATAGACCTGCTGCTAACCCAATGAGAGCTACTAGCCATGCCCAGCATTAGAGGTCCAGGCACAGAGTCACAGGGCTATTATATAGGAGATTATTATTACCAGTTAGTTACATAGCGCACACATATTCTGCAGCGCTGTACAGAGAATATTTGCCCATTCACATCAGTCCCTGCCCCAGTAGAGCTTACAATCTATGGCCCTCATTCCGAGTTGTTCGCTCGCTAGCTGCTTTTAGCAGCTTTGCACACGCTAAGCCGCCGCCTACTGGGAGTGAATCTTAGCTTTGCAGAATTGCGAACGAAAGATTAGCAGAATTTCGAATAGAAATTTCTTTGCAGTTTCTGAGTAGCTCGAGACTTACTCTGCCACTGCGATCAGTTCAGTCAGTTTCGTTCCTGGTTTGACGTCACAATTACACACAGCGTTCGCCCAGACACTCCCCCGTTTCCCAGAAACAGCAGCGTTTTTTCGCACACACCCATAAAACGTCCAGTTTCTGCCCAGAAACACCCACTTCCTGTCAATCACACTCTGATCACCAGAACGTTGAAATTTCTTCGTTAAGCCGTGAGTAAACTACCAAACTTTTTAGCAAATTTACTTGGCGCAGGCGCACTGCGAACGTTGCGCATGCGCAGTTTGCGACTAATCGCTCTGTTGCGAAAAAACTTACGAGCGAACAACTCGGAATGAGGGCCAATATTTCCTATCACATGTACACACAGACACATTCACGCTAGGGTTAATTTTGTTGGGAGCCAATTAACCTGCCAGTATATTTTGGGATTGTAGGAGGAAACCGGAGTACCCGGAGGAAACCCACGCAAGTACGGGGAGAATATACAAACTCCACACAGTTAGGGCCATGGCGGGAATCTAACCCATGACCTCAGTGCTGTGAGGCAGTAATGCTAACCATTACACCATGAGTATGATTGTGAGGACTTGCAATCAAGCCAGGGATACCATGTAGCTGTAAACTCCTGACAACTTTTTGGCGTCACCCTCAATTCTTCTATCGACATATCAATTCTATTAAACCATTCCTTCATAGTAGGTGGAGTAATAGACCGCCAGCGGACTGGGATAACCGCTTTAGTGGTGCTATTAAGGTACTTTAATAGGGATCTTTTGTATGTTGTCAGAGAGCCACAGTATAGATTAAGGAGACAAAACACTGGCTCAGAAGGGACCTCTGTACCCATTATCAGCCTACAGATGGATATAACTTTTTCCCAAAACGGACGGAGTGACCGACACTCCCGGGGGCTGTAGTTTTTAGTTAGAGCTGCTCCACTGTAGTGTGGTGCCTCCAGACAACGGGTGCTGTGCGTGTATCCGGTGCAGGCAAGCTTGTGTGTGTGCGCGTGTTCTTTCATGTGTGTGTGTGTGTGTGTGTGTGTGTGTGTGTGTGTGTGTGTGTGTGTGTGTGTGGGGAGGGGGGTTATGGGCCTTTGCCAGCAACTTTACTGTTGGGGGCCCGCACAACCTTTACCTGGGCCCCCATCAGCTTCAATCCGGCCCTGATTGGGATACTGATAGGCTGCACATATATACATGAGAGACCTTCATACATAGCAACCACTGTCTATATAAACATGTCACTGTGAACCTTAATCAGGGCTACACTCTAAAGCAGGGTGGGCAATTATTTCAGCTGAGGGGCCACTTGACACTCTCCTGTCAGTTTTCGAGGGCCGCACACAAAATAGCAGCTCCCCTATGTGCCAAAAATATAGGGACGTGGCTACATGGGGAAGGGGTGTGGCCAAAAAATAATACAGATTCATTTTAGGCTGCACAATAGTCTCCATTATTCAAAGTACGACACACAGTAGCGCCACTTACACACATTACTCCAGGTAGAGCCCCTGTCACACATGACGCCAGGTAGAGCTCTCCTTTACACATTACAGCAGGTAGAGCCCCCTTTAACACATTACGGAAGGTAGAGCCCCCTTTTACACATTACGGCAGGTAGAGTCCCCTTTTTACACATTAACATTTTATTTGGGATAATCAGCAAATTATCCAGTGTCTTATGGCCCCTGGGGAAAGGTGTGACACAGTGACAGAACACGGGGGTGGGACACGGTGATGGAACACAGGGTATGACACGGTGACAGAACACGGGGGGAGGTGACACGGTGACAGAACGCGGGGGGGTGACACAGTGACAGAACGCGGGGGGTAACACAGTGACAGAACGCGGGGGGTGACACAGTGACAGAACACGGGAGGTGACACAGTGACAGAACACGGGAGGTGACACAGTGACAGAACACGGGAGGTGACACGGTAACAACACGGTGGGGTGACTTAGTGACAGAACACGGGGTGGTGACAGTGACAGAACACGGGGGGTGACAGTGACAGAACACGGGGGTGACAGTGACAGAACACGGGGGGTGACAGTGACAGAACACGGGGGGGTGACAGTGACAGAACACGGGGGGGTGACAGTGACAGAACACAGGGGGGTGACAGTGACAGAACACAGGGGGTGTGACAACAGTGACAGAACACGGGGGGTGACACAGTGACAGAACATGGGAGGTGACACGGTAACAACATGGTGGGGTGACTTAGTGATAGAACATGGGGGTGACACAGTGACAGAACACGGCGGGGGGGATGACACCGTGACACAACATGGGGGGGCTGACTCAGTGGCAGAAAACGGGGGTGACACAGTAACAGAACGTGGTGGGGTGTCACGGTGACAGAACACGGGGGTGACAGGACACGGTGACAGAACACGGGAGGTGACACGGTAACAACACGGGGGGGTGACCTAGTGACAGAACATGGGGGGTGACACGGTGAAAGAATCCAGGGGAGGGGGGGTTGGGGGGTGGTACAGCAAGCGTTAAAGATCTCCCCCCTAACCTAAAAACAGTCTGACGCCACTGCCCGCACACACAAACATATACACACACACTCTCTCATATACACACACACACTCTCTCATATATACACACACACACACACAGACAAATACACTTTCCCTCACTTTTTCAATTAACTTACTGATCTGTGTCTGGCTGGCAGTGGCAGGAAGGATGGATCTCTAGCAGTGGCTTTTGTAGCTCCGCCCCTAATGTCCCGCGTAGCCCCGCCCCTCATCTCCGCATAGCTCCACCCCCTTTTTGTCTGATCGCTGCCTTTGTCAATGGGGACTCTGGAGGATGTGTGTCTGGCGCCGTGCAGCAGCAGCAGCAGGGGAGACAGGCGCCGGCAGCTTGGAGTACTGCAGAGCAATGACAAGCAGCTCAGTCAGTCGGGCCGCTTGTCATTGCATGCTGGTGGGAAGCAGTGGGCCGGTCAAGATCGGTTTGCGGGCCGTATTTTGCCCACCCCTACTCTAAAGTGATATATATATATTTTTACCTTGGATATTAAGTATGCTATATATATATATGTATAAGGAAATCGACACAATTCTCATATTTTGGGCTCTATACACCACCACAATGGATTTGAAATGAAACAAACTAGATGTGCTTTAACTGCAGACTTTCCGCTTTAATTTGAGGGTATTTACATCCAAATCAGGTGAACGGTGTAGGAATTACAACGGTTTCTATTGTAATGTATTCCCGTTATTTCTTGATATTATAGCTAACCAATACCTTGAATAAATATTCCCCAATGACAATACTAGGATTTATCGGTTAAAGAGACAACATCATATAATAATATATACTCGCACACTCAAACACATAAAGATCGTTCTTTTTATTTCACAGCAGCTGATGATTCCAGCAAATCTCCGTCTTGAGCGGTGTCAAACTGAACTCAAAATTAATGTTATCATATACAATACATGCATACAGTTACAGTTACAAAGTATAAATAATATAATACTCAGCAATTACTTTTATAACCTATTACTATATATTTTAGAAACTCTATTAATCCTAGTTACCTCCCACTAATGTCTACACTGCGCAGTGATCAATGGCCATAACGTTGGTGCACATGAAGTCTTTTTAAAGGTTAAGCTGCAGCACATTTAAGAGAAACTCTTGTTGGTCCCTGATGTTAACTGTGGTATGATCAGATTCAGTGACTCTCAATATAGATTAAATCTGTTTAAACGTAGATGGTGTTAATATTTTACTAGCTGTACTGTCTCTTTAAGTTATTTGCATATGCTGTCCTTTAGTTATCCACAAAACATTCTGTGCCACTGCACTGAGCTAACTTTTCTTGAATGCACCTGAAAGTGAAATATTAATTGCCTTCTCTCTTCTTTCACTACTGTAGTACTACTTCATAGTGACAAAATGAGCCGCTGGTATCACTCCTATTCGCTGTGTCTATGCTGTGTCTGAGGTAAGTGTGTTTCCAGAATCAATTAAAACAGTAACTTTCTCTAATAAACTTTTTCCTCCTTAATAGGAATTAATACTGTCTCTTTCACTGCTGACTGTCGCTTTAAATAACAAAATTTTCCAAATGTCACTTGTAGAAAGGACAAATATGATATTGTAAGTTATTATTATAAATTCTCTTTGGTGAGGAGCTACAAGTGAACAGTCTAAGGTGATACTGGGCTATTTCCCCTTCAGTGTGAGGACGCTATGTAGCAGTTGAACAATTTCTACTGTGGCACCGGGCTATTTTCACTTCAGTGTGAGGCCGTCCTGTGTTAGTAACTACTCAGGCCCACCTTTACCCTTATAAGGGATTGCCGGAGCCGCCTACTTCACTCCCCGCTTGTGTCACTCACTGATCTGGCTGCCACCCAGCTCCGATCGGGTTGGTGCAGTGAGCCTCAGTCACCTCCCGGAGGGCGTCACTCGGCAGCACTCCGTCACCATTCAGCTCCTGAAGGCCTCCTCGTCTATCGCCGCCGTCAATGCCTCAACCGAGTCAGGATTCCGTCACTCAGCCGGGGAACACTAGAGCCGCCAACAGGTTAATTGCACCGCTTTCTCCTCTGTCTGTCACTGGCCAGGATCCCGCGTTCTCCTCAGCGAGCACACTGCTTTCCCCGCGTAGCTCCGTCCGCGATCTCTCTCTCCTCAGACTCCTCAACGGTTCCTCGTGTCACCTTCTTTTTATATCCTCCCCTGTCAAAGCCCCGGATCAGTCCCGCCAGAAGTCCCCTGCACGAGCTGGCTCATCCGCTGATAGTCTCGTGCCAGCACCCCCTTCCTCGATGGGCAGTGTGACAGCCCAGCAGACTCAGATTCAGGCTGACAGTACCAACTCCCCTCTGCGGGGCATTTATTCACGATTACATATTTCTGTGACAGTTTTTATATTAAATATACCACTATCCTCCTTGGAGAGTCTTTGTGTAATTATATAAGTTTTCTTTTATCCCTATCTACACAAAACACATTTATTAACATCATAACCTTACTTTGTTATAACCCATTGTCCACACAGGGGACTAGTAAAAGGCTACATCCAGGTTTTAACAGGGTGTTACATACATCCCCACTTGAATTATGCATGTCCTCATGCATTTCTTTTACTTTTACTATAAAAATTTTAACAATTACCTGAAAGAACGAAATTCTAACTTAAACATATAAAATCTTGGTGTATTGTTCGGCTCTACTTAGTACCCAAGTCCTTCAGTAAACTCTTAACATTGGTATCTGATAGGTAAAATTCCCTTGGTGCTTCTCTCCGATCTTCTTAATTCTACTGGGGACTTAACCACTGTACAATCATACTCCGCTAACTTTTCGGGTAGTATCGAGGGAAGGTCAGCAGCAATGTAACCCTTTCCCTCTATAACTTCAGATGATGTTGTTTTTGATCCGGGTGTATTTCCCTCCACAGTGGGCACTCCTATGCTAGACAATACTGGCCAACACCAACTCAACATGCCTATAGGGTCACTGATTTCGGCATCGGTGAATGGACTAGATATCCCCGCTTTGTCTTGTTGTTCCTCACCCTTTAGCAGGGACAAGTTTGAACAGCGCTTTAATTGATTCCTATGGACGACTAAGGAAGACTGACTCTCATCTTTAGAGATCCGGTACGTCTCTACATTGAAGTTTGGGATTTCAATAATCAAATAGGGCACTGCTTCCCAGTGACTATCAAGTTTACTAATACGCCGATTTTTCCTTCTCCATACCATGTCACCCACTTTCAGCGGCTCCGCTTTGGCTGTCTCGTTGTAGTATTCAGCTTGATGCTGTCGTACATTCCCCATTCTTTGATCTACAATGTTTTGTGCGGCTTTCAATCTCCGCCTATGTTCCTTCACCCAATCACTCTGTGGAATCACTTCCTGAACGACTGCTGGAGGCAGGTCCAAAGTTACATCTACGGGTAACCTTCCTTCTTGCCCAAATAGTAAGTAGTAGGGAGTATATCCAGTGGAGCAATGTTCTGCGTTGTTATAGAGGAATGTAAGCTCTGGCAGCAGGGTAGGCCACTCTTGCCGTTCCGGTGATGGAATAGCCCTCAACATGTTAATTAAGGTTTGATTCATTCTCTCACATAACCCGTTACCCTGAGGGTGATAGGCAGTTGTCCGTAACTTTTTACATCCGTACAAGTCACACAGTTCCTTAAACAATTTGGACTCAAATGCAGGGCCTTGATCCGTCAAGATGTTTTCCGGGTATCCGTAGGGCCGTACGAATGCTCTCCACAAGAGTTCCGCTGTCGTTTTTGCCGACAAATCCCTTACCGGTAGAGCTACAGCGAACTTAGTGTAATGGTCGATCATGGTGATAGCGTATTGGTATCCTGTTCGACTAGTTTCCAATTTCACATGGTCAATGGTCAGTATTTCCAACGGATGACGACTAATGATAGGATGGAGGGCAGCCCTCTGAGTAGAAGAAGTTTGCTTTCGCATAACGCAATTTTTACAGTTCATACACCACTCTTCAACGTCCTGTCTCATATTAGGCCAAAAGAATCGCTTTCTCAAATGCGCCTCTACTTTCTGAGTGCTGAAATGTCCAGATTGGTCATGGTACTTGTGTAGGAGGAAATTTTTTCTTGCTGATGGTATCACAATTTGGGTAATAGGATGATGTGTTTTAGGGTGGACGCCACTGCGAATGACGAGCCCTCTCCGGATTCTAAGGTGTTCTCTTTGTCTCCAGAGCTTGAGAAGTTCGGGTTCAGCATTCAGTCTCTCTTCTCTGGTCATTGTCTTTCCTCCGAGCAAGAGAGCTTTCAATTGCTCCAGCACAGGGCTCTCCTTTTGTATTTGCCTCCATTTCTCTTCTGGTTCACTTTCCAACGCAACTGACTTTTTGAACGTGGATGTACCGGTAGTTCTGATAGATAAAACTGGTTGGCATGTTAACATGGCATGAAAAGCTGGCATTTCTACCTCCTCCCATCCTTCTTCATGAAATCTATGGTCTGTTTCTCTGGGTATTCTCGACAATGCATCAGCATTCACATTACTTTTACCGCTTCGATATTTGATGGTAAATTGGAAATTGGCCAACCGAGAAGCCCAACGCTGCTCTAATGCTCCCAAGTGAGCTGTTGACAAATGAGCTAACGGATTGTTGTCAGTGAAGGCTATGAAGAGAGTAGCAGCCAAATAATTTTTGAATTTTTCTGTGACTGCCCATACCAGCGCCAAAAATTCTAATTTAAATGCGCTATAGTTGGCGTCATTACGCTCAGTTTTCTTTAAGCTTCGACTAGCGTACGCAATGACTCGTTCTTTTCCATCTTGACTCTGAGATAGTACCGCTCCAAGGCCTTGATTACTGGCATCCGTGTAGAGATGGAAAGGCTGACTATAATCAGGGTATGCCAGTATAGGCGTCTGTGTCAATAGATTTTTCAATTTTTCAAATGCAACTTGTTGGGTCTGGGTCCAGTTTATTCTCATGTTCTTCCCGCGTTGGTGCTTAGACATTCCCCTAAGTAATTCATGCAAAGGTGCTGCCACATGAGCAAACTTCTCAACAAATCTTCTATAATATCCTACAAATCCAAGAAATTGCCGTACTTCCTTGATGGTACTTGGAATGGGCCAATCCTGTACAGCAGCAATTTTCTCTGGATCAGGAATAATACCTTCAGCACTCACAATATGCCCCAGGTATTGTACACTTGTTTTTAGTAAATGACACTTGGATGGCTTTACCTTGAGGCCATACTCAGCAAGTCGCTGGAAGACGTACTGAAGGTGCTGTAAATGTTCCTCATAGGTCTTGGAGTAAATGATAATATCATCTAGATATAACAGTACCATTTCAAAGTTTCTATGACCAAGGCAATGTTCCATTACTCTTTGAAAGGTCCCTGGGGCATTGCAGAGTCCAAACGGCATGCGCTCAAATTCATATAATCCCATGGGCGTGGTGAAAGCTGTTTTCTCTCGATCGCCTGGAGCCATCTGAACTTGCCAATACCCGCTTGTTAAATCAAGAGTTGAAAAATAGGTGGCTGATTTTAGAGCCGCTAATGACTCTTCAATACGTGGTAGCGGGTAGGCATCCTTATGAGTTACTTGATTCAATTTTCTATAGTCCACACAAAAGCGGAGAGTGCCATCTTTCTTTCGGACCAAGACAATCGGGGCTGCCCAGGGACTATAACTCTCACAAATTACCCCAGAAGTTTCCATCTCCTCTAGCATCTTGCGCACAGGTTGATATAACGCCGGAGCAAGTGGACGGTACCGTTCTTTAATAGGTGGGGTATTTCCTGTTGGAATATAATGCCAAATGCGATCTACTTTCCCGAAATCAGATGCACTCTTGCTGAAAGTGGCAGTATTCTCTTGCACCACACGCAGAACTCCTGATCTTAATTCCTCTGGAGTGTTCCCATCTCCAATCTGGAGCTCCTGCCACCAGTTAGATTGATCTCCACTCTTCGCGATTTCTTGGGAACAGTGGTTTACTTGAGCCTGCAGAGAGGGTACTTCTATCACATCTTGAAATGTGACCAAAGATAACCTGGCTATAACTTGATGACGATACACTTTAAAAGAATGGTCATGTGGATTAAGAATCCTCACTGGCGTTCTTCCTCCTTCCACAGTTACTAAGGTCCGCGCAACAACTATATCATTCCGGGTGGAAACAGGGCAAGGTTCAACAATCGCATTATAATTGCATCCTGTTCGTGACGCCAAATTTTGTAATGTATTCCCGTTATTTCTTGATATTATAGCTAACCAATACCTTGAATAAATATTCCCCAATGACAATACTAGGATTTATCGGTTAAAGAGACAACATCATATAATAATATATACTCGCACACTCAAACACATAAAGATCGTTCTTTTTATTTCACAGCAGCTGATGATTCCAGCAAATCTCCGTCTTGAGCGGTGTCAAACTGAACTCAAAATTAATGTTATCATATACAATACATGCATACAGTTACAGTTACAAAGTATAAATAATATAATACTCAGCAATTACTTTTATAACCTATTACTATATATTTTAGAAACTCTATTAATCCTAGTTACCTCCCACTAATGTCTACACTGCGCAGTGATCAATGGCCATAACGTTGGTGCACATGAAGTCTTTTTAAAGGTTAAGCTGCAGCACATTTAAGAGAAACTCTTGTTGGTCCCTGATGTTAACTGTGGTATGATCAGATTCAGTGACTCTCAATATAGATTAAATCTGTTTAAACGTAGATGGTGTTAATATTTTACTAGCTGTACTGTCTCTTTAAGTTATTTGCATATGCTGTCCTTTAGTTATCCACAAAACATTCTGTGCCACTGCACTGAGCTAACTTTTCTTGAATGCACCTGAAAGTGAAATATTAATTGCCTTCTCTCTTCTTTCACTACTGTAGTACTACTTCATAGTGACAAAATGAGCCGCTGGTATCACTCCTAATCGCTGTGTCTATGCTGTGTCTGAGGTAAGTGTGTTTCCAGAATCAATTAAAACAGTAACTTTCTCTAATAAACTTTTTCCTCCTTAATAGGAATTAATACTGTCTCTTTCACTGCTGACTGTCGCTTTAAATAACAAAATTTTCCAAATGTCACTTGTAGAAAGGACAAATATGATATTGTAAGTTATTATTATAAATTCTCTTTGGTGAGGAGCTACAAGTGAACAGTCTAAGGTGATACTGGGCTATTTCCCCTTCAGTGTGAGGACGCTATGTAGCAGTTGAACAATTTCTACTGTGGCACCGTGCTATTTTCACTTCAGTGTGAGGCCGTCCTGTGTTAGTAACTAATCAGGCCCACCTTTACCCTTATAAGGGATTGCCGGAGCCGCCTACTTCACTCCCCGCTTGTGTCACTCACTGATCTGGCTGCCACCCAGCTCCGATCGGGTTGGTGCAGTGAGCCTCAGTCACCTCCCGGAGGGCGTCACTCGGCAGCACTCCGTCACCATTCAGCTCCTGAAGGCCTCCTCGTCTATCGCCGCCGTCAATGCCTCAACCGAGTCAGGATTCCGTCACTCAGCCGGGGAACACTAGAGCCGCCAGCAGGTTAATTGCACCGCTTTCTCCTCTGTCTGTCACTGGCCAGGATCCCGCGTTCTCCTCAGCGAGCACACTGCTTTCCCCGCGTAGCTCCGTCCGCGATCTCTCTCTCCTCAGACTCCTCAACGGTTCCTCGTGTCACCTTCTTTTTATATCCTCCCCTGTCAAAGCCCCGGATCAGTCCCGCCAGAAGTCCCCTGCACGAGCTGGCTCATCCGCTGATAGTCTCGTGCCAGCACCCCCTTCCTCGATGGGCAGTGTGACAGCCCAGCAGACTCAGATTCAGGCTGACAGTACCAACTCCCCTCTGCGGGGCATTTATTCACGATTACATATTTCTGTGACAGTTTTTATATTAAATATACCACTATCCTCCTTGGAGAGTCTTTGTGTAATTATATAAGTTTTCTTTTATCCCTATCTACACAAAACACATTTATTAACATCATAACCTTACTTTGTTATAACCCATTGTCCACACAGGGGACTAGTAAAAGGCTACATCCAGGTTTTAACAGGGTGTTACACTATATGTGCCTCACACTTTTTAAGGGACCAAAAGTAATGGAACAAACTAAACAATCCTAAATCAAACTTTCACTTTTTAATACTTTGTTGCAAATCCTTTGCAGTCAATTACAGCCTGAAGTCTGGAAAGCATAGACATCACCAGATGCTGGGTTTCATCCCTGGTGATGCTCTGCCAGGCCTCTACTGCAAATGTCTTCAGTTCCTGCTTGTTCTTGGGGCATTTTCCCTTCAGTTTTGTCTTCATCAAGTGAAATGCATGCTCAATCGGATTCAGGTCAGGTGATTGACTTGGCCATTGCATAACATTCCACTTATTTGCCTTAAAAAACTCTTTGGTTGCATTTGCTTCGGGTCATTGTCCATCTGCACTGTGCTTCGGGTCATTGTCCATCTGCACTGTGAAGCGCCGTCCAATGAGTTCTGAACCATTTGACTGAATATGAGCAGATAATATTGCCCAAAACACTTCAGAATTCATACTGCTGCTTTTGTCAGCAGTCACATTATCAATAAATACAAGGGAACCAGTTCCATTGGCAGCCATACATGCCCATGCCATGACACTACCACCAAAATGCTTCACTGATGAGGTGGTATGTTTTGGATCATGGGCAGTTCCTTTCCTTCTCCATACTCTTCTCTTCCCATCACTCTGGTACATGTTGATCTTTGTCTCATCTGTCCATAGGATGTTGTTCCAGAACTGTAAAGGCTTTTTTAGATGTTGTTTGGCAAACTCTAATCTGGACTTCCTGTTTTTGTGGCTCACCAATGGTTTACATCTTGTGGTGAACCCTCTATATTTACTCTTGTGAAGTCTTCTCGATTGTTGACTTTGACACATATACAGCTACCTCCTGGAGAGTGTTCTTGGTCTGGGCAACTGTTGTGATGGGGTTTTTCTTCAACAGGAAATAATTCTTCTGTCATCCACCACAGTTGTTTTCCGTGGTCTTCTGGGTCTTTTGGTGTTGCTGAGCTTTCTGGTGCGTTCTCTCTTTTTAAGAATGTTCCAAATAGTTGATTTGGCCACACCTAATGTTTTTGCTATCTCTCTGATGGGTTTGTTTTGATTTTTCAGCCTAATGATGGCTTGCTTCACTGATAGTGGCAGCTCTTTGGATCTCATATTGAGAGTCGACAGCAACAGATTCCAAATGCAAATGTCACACCTGGAATCTACTCCAGACCTCTTACCTGCTAAATTGATGATGAAATAACGAGGGAATAGCCCACTCCTGTCCATAAAATAACTTTTGAGTCGATTATCCCATTACTTTTGGTCCCTTAAAAAGTGTGAGGCACATATAGAAACCGTTGTAATTCCTACACCGTTCACCTGATGTGGATGTAAATACCCTCAAATTAAAGCGGAAAGTCTGCAGTTAAAGCACATCTTGTTTGTTTCATTTCAAATCCATTGTGGTGGTGTGTAGAGCCTAAAATATGAGAATTGTATCAATGTCCCAATATTTATAGACCTGACTGTATATATATATATATATATATATATATACACATACATCCATGTATTGCCGGCACTCACTTGATAAACAGCATGCCCTGGTGCAGCATAATCGAATTCACAACTCCATGTAAGAAATGGCACTCAGAGTCAGCATTGGTAAGCAAAAAGACGAATCTGTATTGAAGTTGAGTACTTTCGGGGACAGCACCCCGTCCTCAGAACCTTACAGCAGATAAGACAGATGCTACAATAACAAACTTACCCACAATTTAAACCTCCAGTATCCAATCACCACCGTTCAAGCCTCCCGCGATTCAGCCAGCGTCCACAGCTGGAACCAGACGAGCGTGACGTCACCCGGCGGAAGTGGTCACGTCGCCATGGAAACAACAGGCCTGCGTTCCACCAGGACCGGAAGACTGCGTTCCAAGACGCGCGGCCCTTCCAGCGGCTGTCACTGCATAGCCGGTCACATAACAGTGACGCTGACTAAGCTAATCTCGGGGTTCTCGAACATGGGACTTGGCCCCAAACACCCCCACCACAGACACAAAGTAATACAAACATATAACAGCACAAATATATCACATAAGAATATGCAAACATAAAACATGGAAATAACAAGACACACAATAGCAGCAGTTTAGTGGAAACTATCTCCAATTGTACAACGAGTATTCTCAATCTATAGAGAAACCCAGTGTACACAAGGAGAAAGAGAATAAACATAATCACAGATATTGGACAAAAAACTGGACATATATATCCCCCAAAGGACTAATCATGCAGCCTTCAATCAAGTATGCCACTCAAAATCATGGACAGACAGCCACCAAAATGCAAGGAGGCATATCGTACAGCAAAAGACGGAACACCAGTGCTAGTTTAAACTGTTCCAATTTATCTTGTCATTAAGACCTCCTGGTTTAATGGTACCCAGCCTCACAATCCAACGGGATTCTTTAAGCAACAGGGCCTTAGCTCTATCGCCCCCTCGGAGTGATTCTGGGACATGGTCAATCATAAAATATCTAATATCCTCTAATTTATGTTTAAGTTGCTTGAAATGACGGGGAACTGGTTGATCAATATCTTTACCTGCTAATGATAAGCGTATCGCTGATCTGTGCGCGTTCATGCGTTCCTTAAACTTGCGTGTGGTCTGTCCTACGTAGAATAACCCACAAGGACAGACCACCACGTACACCACAAACGACATGTTACAGGTTAAGACAAACCTCATATCATACATTTTATCAACATGTGGATGTTTAAACTTGGTGCATGGAACAATGAAACGACAAGTAGTACAGTCGTTGCATGAGTAACACCCAAAAGGTTTCCTGTACACATTCGGGATCTGTGGTGCATTACGACATGTAATATCGGTATGCACCAAAAGATCTTTAAGGTTACTACCTCGTCTAAAGGCTGCCACTGGTCGTTTACCCCTAAACATTGGGAGTTCACTATCAGTGCTCACAATGGGCCACAAAGCTTTGGTGGCCTGTTTAATTATCGGACTAGCCACTGTATAGTCACTGGCCCAGGGCAGGATCCGATCTTGATTCCTACTACGAGGGCTTAATAATTCAGATCTAGACATATTTAACACCCTAGCCTTTTGAACCAAAAGGGACTTCTTATCATAACCACGAGCCAGAAATTTATCAACAACTGTATCAAGTTCCAAAGGAACCGTAGCGGCATTACTGCAAATGCGGGCAACCCGCATCATTTGGGAAAGTGGTAGCCCTTGTTTTAGAGCCGTCGGGTGGTGACTAGATGCTACAAGTAGCGTGTTTCTGTCGGTAGCCTTGGTGTGTACCTCTGTAGTAAAACAACTATTAGATAGTATCACATGAACATCTAAGAAGTTCACATCTGTACTACTTGACGTATACGTGAACTTAATTGGGGTATCTAACCCATTAATCTCCAGCATCATATTTTCAAATTCATGTTGACCACCCGTCCATAACAGGAACACATCGTCTATGTAGCGCTTGTAGAGTAGGATGCTCCCCCGATAGCGGCTATTCTGGAAGAACATCCGACTCTCAAGCGCAAACATAAACACATTTGCATAGGAAGGTGCTACGGGAGAACCCATAGCACACCCCCTTAATTGCAAATAAAAACAACCATCAAAAATAAAATAATTCCGGCATAATGTCAACTCAAGCAACTGCATAAACAGAGAATGATCAAACTCCTCCTGTGGAACAAAAGACTGTATGAATCCCTTCATGGCTTCATGGCTTCTAGACCCCCCTCATGAGGAATACTAGTATATAAACTACTAATGTCCAAACAGCACATTAGAGTTCCAGGGGGAACATCCTGGAAATCATCCAAGAGCTTCAAAAAGGTAGTAGTATCTTTTAAGGAAGGTGTCCTGAGCCATGAGACGGGGTTGCAGTACACAGTCCAACAGTTGGGAGACATTCGTGTATAAAGAGTCTCTGGCCGAGATTATGATTTAAAAAGAGTAAACACAGTTGTTTGACAATAAATGGCTTCACCCAACCACTAACCATGAGTGAAAGAAAAGTTTGTGAGTTATCATTCATATTCTCTGACAAATGGCCAGAAAATCACAAATTCTGCTAGGGTATGTAAACTTATGAGCACAACTGTATATATATATATATATATATATATATATATACATACACACATATATATATATATATATATATATATATATATATATACACACAGTACCAGTCAAAAGTTTGGACACACCCTCTCATTCAATGGTTTTTATTTATTTTAATTATTTTCTACATTGTAGATTAATACTGAAGACATCAAAACTATGAAAGAACACATACGGATTTATGTTGTAAACAAAAAAGTGTTAAACAAATCAAAATATGTTTTATATTTTAGATTCCTCAAAGTAGCCCCCTCATGAAGCTGATTGAAAGAATGCTAAGAGTGCCAATCAGCTTCACGAGGTAGTCTCGTGGAATGGTTTCCCAACAGTATTGAAGGTGAGGTCCAACTCATCCCAAACCATCTCAGTTGGGTTTAGGTTGGGTGATTGTGGAGGCCAGGCCATCTGACGCAGCACTCCATCAATTTCCTTCTTGGTCAAGTAGCCCTTACATAGCCTGGAGAAGTCCAAGAGTAATCTCTGCTGCAGAGGATAAGTTCATTAGAGATACCAGCCTCAGAAACCGCTACTTAACAGCAGCTCAGATTAGAGCCCACATAAATTCTTCACAGAGTTCAAGTAGCAGACAAATCTCAACATCAACTGTCCAGTGGAGACTGCGTGAATCAGGCCTTCATGGTCGAATTGCTGCGAAGAAGCCACTACTGAGGAGGATGAACAACAAGAAGCAGAGAATTGTTTGGGCCAAGAAACACAAGGAATGGACATTAGACCAGTGGAAATCAATACTTTGGTCTGATTAGTCCAAATTTAAGATTTTTGGTTCCAACCGCGTGTCTTTGTGAGACGCAGAGAAGGTGAGCGGATGGTTTCTGCATGTGTGTTTCCACTGTGAAGCATGGAGGAGGAGGTGTGATGGTGTGGGGGTGCTTTGCTGGTGACACTGTTGGTGATTTATTCAAAATTCTAGGCACACTTAACCAGCATGGCTATCACAGCATTCTGCAGCGCCATGTCATCCCATCTGGTTTGCGCTTACTGGGACTATCATTTGTTTTTCAACAAGACAATGACCCCAAACACACCTCCAGGCTATGTAAGGGCTACTTGACCAAGAAGGAAAGTGATGGAGTGCTGCTTCAGATGACCTGGCCTTCACAATCACCCAACCTAAACCCAATTGAGATGGTTTGGGATGAGTTAGACCGCACAGTGAAGGAAACACAGCCAACAAATGCTCAGCACCTCTGGGAACACATTCAATACTATTGGAAAACCATTCCAGGAGACTACCTCATGAAGCTGATTGGAACTCTTGGCATTCTCTCAATCAGCTTCATGAGGGGGTACATTCGGGAATCTAACATATAAAACATATTTTGATTTGTTTAACACTTTTTTGTTTACAACATAAATCCATATGTTTTCTTTCATAGTCTTCAGTATTAATCTAAAATGTAGAAAATAATTAAAATAAATAAAAACCATTGGATGAGAAGGTGTGTCCAAACTTTTGACTCGTACTGTATATATATATATATATATATATATATATATATAAGATTTCCAGAGTGCTCCATTATTTAGAAATATAGCGGGACATACTAAACGTACTAATCAGTGATAAAAGTGAAGAAGTGAGCTAGTGAATGGCAACCAATCAGCTGCTCTGTATACTTTTATAGTATGTAAATTATAGGTGTTACGTCAATGCTGATTGGTTGTCATGGGCAACTTCTCCAATAGCTCACTTCTCCACTTTTATCACTGCTTCGTACATCCCCCATAGTAGTAGCAAAATGGTAGCAGTTCTAGAAATAGTAGTGGCAGCACTGTACCTAGTGAGTCACTGTTACTGCTGGCAACGGCGTCCGGCGGCACCACACCACTAGTGATCAGACTCAAAATAAATTAGATCTCCCAGCAGCCCTTGTTGCCAGGAGTTCCCAGTGGTACTATTTGAGTCTACCCCCTGGAATGGGTGGCATCGCCGGGCAGTGTCCCCTCCCTGACCTGCACCCCTGGCAAGTGCTAACCTGGCCAATGGGTAGATATACCCTGGAGCTATATTTGTAGATGAAGAATATATAGTGTTGTCTGCAGAGATGGCGCTACCTGCTCAGCGTGGTCTGCAATGCAGGGAAGCGCCAGCCTGGAAAGGCGCTCTTCCTGCTGCTTGCTGCGCCTGGCAAGGCTGAGTACCGGGCTGAATGACAAAGCTGAAGGCAGGCAGAGCTAAGGGGGCCAGGCAGTGTTCTGTTAGGTTACAGGAAGTATGTGTCTGACATGGGGGCCCCGCTGGTGTATGATCGCGGCTGCATGCAACCTGTTTCTCACTCACAGAAGATATCTGCCTGTGATAAGAAGCAGTCGGGTCTGGGATCATCAGTGCCAGTGGCCCCTTCTGCCAGCATTTTATCATTAGAGCTTTATTTTAGCTACAGACATGCACATGTGTGCCCCCTCCCCCACTCTCCACTTAAATCTCCAGTCCCAGCAGCTCAACTTCCTCTCATCTTCACTCCTCTATGTATTGCCTTGCCCCCATGTCTCCTGCAGCTCCTCTGTTCTCCCCCCGCTTCCACTTAGGGATGGCCATCGGTGGGTTAGCCATCGATGGTACCAGTGATGGATAACCTTGTTGGTGTAAAATCATCTGGAAGGCATCCATCGATGGTTTCATCCCTACATTGCTGTTTAATGAAATGTGGGCCAATCAGAGCCCAGGGGCATGGCTTCATGGGTGCCAGGGGGTGGGGCTAAGCACAGTGCCCTGACATTTTGAGGAAGAAAAAAAAATGCAGCAGTACTGAACCATCTATGGCAGGAAACCATCTGGTTCTCCCCCATCAATGGTAAAAGTATTCTACATCGGCCATAGACCATCAATGATTTTGATGATCGATGGCCATCCCTACTTCCACTAGCTGACCTAGACAAGGGTCTCAGAAGTTCCTCTGCTGTGCCTCTGCTCCCACCCTCTCCACGTGTGCCTCTTTCCCTATATCCCCAGCTGTGCCTCTGCTCCTACCCACCCCATGTGTGCCTCTTTCCCTATATCCCCAGCTGTGCCTCTGCTCCTACCCACCTCATGTGTGCCTCTTTCCCTATATCCCCAGCTGTGCCTCTGTTCCTACCCACCCCATGTGTACCTCTTTCCATATATCCCCATGTGTGCCTCTGCCCCTTTCCCCAACTGTACCTCTGCTTCCTCCTCATGTGTGCCAACGCCTCCCCTCCCCCTCCATGGCTGGCGGCTGCCATCAGAAGAGGCACAGATGCAAGACCGTGTACAGTGCTGCATCATTTGTCTGAGGCATGTCAAGTAAGCTTAATTTTCTATTATTTATAATTTTATATTTCTATTTTTGTGAAAGTCCCGCTATGCCCCCAGGGCAACTTGCGCTATGTGCGAGGCACTGTTGACCCCTGCCTAGTTACGGCCTTGATAGAGGCCCTGCCTAGTTACAGCCCTGATAAATATATATATATATCTATTAGGGGCGTAACTAGGCAGGGGCCAATGAGGGGGGTGGGGGTTAGGATCAGGCTGTGGGAAAGGAAGGTAAAGGAGGTTAGGAGTAGTTTACTTACTAAATAGGTGTCGGGATACTGAGCGTGGAGATGCTGCTGTCGACCCTGATACAATCCACTCTGGCCAGTGGTGATCTTAATGCCTGCCTGTGTCTCAGAACTGGGATACACTAAGGAATATATCTACATGCGCTGTATTGGGCCCTGACTTACAGTATAGTGGTGAAGAAGGTGAACTTGGCTTAGTATAATGCACATATAATGTGGGTGCCATTATCATAATAATAATAATAATATTATATGGCATTGGCTAATATTCATTGCGTATATGGGATACTATTGTATACCGTAACATGTATAAAGGGCACTACTGTGTGTTATAACATGTATAAGGGGTACTGCTGTGTGTCGTAATGTGACTAAGGGGTACTACTGTGTGGCATAATGTCTATAAGGTAGAGATGTGTAGGTTCCGATTTAGTCTGCTCTTAACTCCACAAATAATGTGAGTTTGGATTTTTCCAGATTTTTCTTATTGGCTATCCAAAACATGTGACATTGGGAGGCGATTTTGAGAGGCGGTTAAATATGAACCTGCACATCTCTAGTATAAGGGGTAATACTGTATGGTTTAATGTGTATAAGGGGTAATTCTGTGTGGCATAAAGTGAATAGCTGCTTTGCCGTGTGGCGTAACGTGTACTACTGTGTGACACCTGTGCGATGGAATGTGAATAAGGCTGTGCTATTGTGTGGTGTTATTTGAATTGGGAGTACTATTTGTGTATATACACACACACACACACACGTGTGTGTATATATATATATATATATATATATATAAAAAGGGGGGATGAGGGATATATAGCGACCACGGTGTCAGTGCAATAAGTATAAAATTGCCAATTCTATGCAATAAAAGGTATTTATTAATGTACAATTAAGCATAACAGAGACATTTAAAAACCAGAACTAGTATGGTTGAAAGACCAAAACTGCTGGAATATAAAACAAGGGAGAAAACGAAAGACTCCACAGCCTTCATAACTACCTTCAACCGGCATGAAAAATCCATCAGAGAATCATTTAGGAATCACTGGCGAATACTGCTCATGGATCCTATTCTTAAGGAAATCCTCCCTCCTCACCCAGAGATAGTTTTAAAAAAATCACGGAACCTGAAGGACATTTTAGCCCCAAGCATGCTGAGGAATGACCAAGACAATGATCACATCTGGCCAAAATGTGTGGGCTCCTATAAGTGCGGGCGATGCAATGTATGTAGATACCTACACCCTAACAGGAAAACCTTCACGGACATGGAGAAGAAAAAGGAATACAGAATTAAGGAATACATGAATTGCAACACTCAATCGGTCATATACCTCCTAGAATGTGACTGTGGTAAACAATATATTGGGAAGACAAAGAGGCCGTTAAAGCTAAGGATACAAGCACACGTGAGCAATATCAGGAACAAAATGGAGAACCACGCTGTCTCCCAACACTTTACCTCAACACATAACTCCAATCCAGAAGCTTTGACATTCAAAGCCATAGAACTGGTGAAATTGGGAGAAAGAGGAGGAGATCTCGCTAACAAACTGTCACGCAGAGAGATGTTTTGGATATTTCAATTACAGACACTACAGCCAAAAGGATTCAACGACAATTACGAGATCGCTCCTTTCTTGTAAAAACGGTACAAAAACTTCATTCATGTATTCCCAATTCCTTACCATATCATTCCCTTCCAAAATGCGGGATCCCTTTCCTCCCCCCCTCCCCCCCCCACCCCTATTCAAGAGTTGGTTCACAATCACTAATGTTCACCATTTAAATTAGTAAATTAGTGAATATGCAAAGGATAGAGTGTGAATTGTTAAGGCACAACGTCGTTACAGTCATACCACGCTGGAAATGCCCAAACACGTCTGATCTTGGAAGCCACTGAGGACTGTATTATAACATCGCGCCGCCGCGGGCGCATGCGCAGACGGCAGCGGAAGTGGGACGGAAGTGACGTCTCGCGTCTACCGTCACCGGAAGTGTGGCGGAAGTGCCGCAATTACAATGCCTAAGACAATTTTAAACCTTTTAACTACTTTTAAAATGTTGTGATTCACTCGTTTTTATTGTCATGTAGCTCCTAATGACCTGATATCTTTCAGACTGCCTTTTGTAGTAGATTGAACATATTTAATGTATAATTGTATCACATGACTCCCTGCAAAGCTGGGTCCCTCCCACCATGCTATAACTGCTATAAATAGACTTGTAGGTTCATTGTACCCTTACCCCTTGAAGAAGTCTCATCAGACGAAATGCGTTGGGAACCTTCACCTACCTCATTTAAGATAAGGAAAAAAACCTTAATACTTGCTTTTATTGTAGTTTTATATGATTCATTTAAGTGCTTTTAGATCAGTTGTGTTTTTATTGTTGTCCCATTTTTTAAATGTCTCTTTTATGCTTAATTGTACATTAATAAATACCTTTTATTGTATAGAATTGGCAATTTTATACTTATTGCACTGACACCGTGGTCACTATATATCTTTCATCCCCCCCTTTTTTTCATAAATTTTATTCAGGGAATCACCATCACTGTACGTATTTGAGGTATCCAGCTGACGCCCCAGTAGCAGCATAGGGGAGTGTCATTTTAGCTTACCAATATTCTTTATACAACATATCTGTTTTTATCACAAGTGGCGCAATATCAATCTCTGTTCCATAACTATTTCTGGTGGTAATTTTTTATTGCGGCCTGGTGGAGGGGTACACCCTACAAAATGTTGAGGAATACAGATCGCACTAGCAAAAGAAATGTTTGATGCCAAAAAATATTTAACGAAAGTCTTACTGTTAATGAACCAACCCAATCTGGTAATTTAGATGACTTATTTTGGGGTATTGAAAGACTTCTTACAAAAGAGGTCAAAACATGGTGGGATGTTAAAGGCCTAAAGCATTATATATCAATGGACAGAGTACCGAGGGGCCTTAGACTACTCAAACAACCCACGTTTGGCAACCAGGAGGGAACATTTATGGAAAAATGGGACAAAATATTGCACACCTGTTCTATAGACTTAATGAAACTCCTCATCGATTAAAAGAAAAAATCCCTCTCATCTCTAGAGACTGATATCAAACTGAAGGAGAGAGAACTTGAACCTTTCAAAGACAAGGAGGACTACAAAATTAACGAATCAGTATTGAACAAAAAAATGGAGCATATTGAGGCTGAGGTGATCAAAGGAAAAGAAAAAAAGTTCTTAAGGGACAAGAACGATTACGAACAAGGGAGAGTAAAAAACTGGAGCAGGTTCAACTCCAACAGGCAGTCGGACCGAAGGACAGACAGAGGAAGTTGGAAATCCGTCACTTCAAGGACCAACGCCATACAAAACAACAGCAAAAACACCCCTAATAGCAGTCTGAAAACATCCAACAGATTTTCCATCCTACAGAGACATGGCTCAAGCAGCGACCAGGATTTTTTATCCCAAAGAACAGGTGCAAGACCAAAGCACAGCATAAGAAATACGATGAAGGAAGACATACATCATGCATCGCCCCTCAAAAGAAGGTATACAGAAGAAGAGGATCCCGAGGAGGCAGGAGGGAGGGAATACAAAAAAAGAACAGTATAACAACTAATTCAAGCGAAAAGGGTATATTCAACCTTTCCCAACATGTTCTAACAGAACCAGAAGTATCCCTATTAGTTAAAGGACTTTCATTTGCACCCACAGAAGGCCTAAACAAATTTGACACATTCATAGATCTGAACAAATATGTAAGGAAATTAACGCTGAAAAGACACTTCCTAAAAAAAGAGGATGCAGTCATAGCGAATTACGAAAGCCGCTCTAAATCAGGCCTAAAACCAACCTCCAAGTTCTACCCTTTAGAGTCAAAGGGTAGTAATATAAGTATGTTCTACGAATTGGTGAAAAAGGACCTGTGTGACATAGACCAGGAGAAAATTAAAGAGAAGAATCTCAACAACAGAGAAAGTGAGGCCCTGAAAAATCTACAGAAAAATAAAGGGATAATCATAAAACAAGCAGACAAAGGGGGGGGGGGGCTGGTCATCATGGATCAGATAAAATAAATTGCAGAGGCAGAAAGACTGTTATCAGACGAAATGTCTTATAAAAAGCTTACTAAAGATCCGAAGGATGATTACATTTAAGAATTGAGAACACTTTTACTGCATGGTTTACGAACAGAAATTATCACTAAGGAAGAGTACCATGAGATCAGACCCCACTACCCCCATATTTTACTTCTTACCCAAAATTCACAAGAGCTTGGACGACCCGCCCGGAAGACCGATTGTGGCGGGTATAGACTCACTTACCTCTAATTTATCTGAATATGCTGATGTTTTTTTAAAACCTTATGTAAAGGATCTCCCATCATATCTCAAGGATACCACATCGGTATTGAGCCTTCTGAAGGATATTGAGTGGAAGGATTCATACATGTGGGTTACAATAGATGTACAATCACTCTACACATGTATTGAACATGAAAAGGGAGTAACAGCTTGCAAAGAGTTCTTGGATAAGGATGACACATTAACAACTAACCATAAGAATTTCATTTGCGACATCATGCATTTTATTCTTCAACATAATTATTTTAAATTCCTGGATCAGTTTTATCTGCAGCAGTACGGCACTGCGATGGGTACTATCTTCGCGCCCAGCTTTGCAAATCTTTTTATGTTGTTGGGAGAAAGCTTTTATATATGATCATCAGGATTTTAAAAGTCATTTAATTTTTTATCGGAGATATATTGACGATATTTTAATAATCTGGGATGGTGACATTGAAAATTTTAACCAATTTTTTAAACACATCTGTACCAACAAAATGAATCTTGCTTTTACATCCAATGTGAACAAAGAACACATCGTGTTTCTGGATTTGATTCTCACAGGGGAAAATGGAACAATTACCACGAAAAACTATATCAAACACATGGACACTAACAGTTATCTCCACTACAAGAGCAACCATCTGAAGAGTTGGAAGAATAACATCCCTTTTTCCCAATATAGCAGAATAAAAAGGAATTGCAGCAAACCAGAGGACTGTGAGGCACAGTTGGAACTGTACACTAGCAGATTCAAGCAAAAGGAATATCCTGACACCATCCTAAAAAAAGCCATCACCAGAACTAGTATGGTTGAAAGACCAAAACTGCTGGAATATAAAACAAGGGAGAAAACAAAAGACTCCACGGCCTTCATAACTACCTTCAAACGGCATGAAAAATCCATCAGAGAATCATTTAGGAATCACTGGCGAATACTGCTCATGGATCCTATTCTTAAGGAAATCCTCCCTCCTCACCCAGAGATAGTTTTAAAAAAAACACGGAACCTGAAGGACATTTTAGCCCCCAGCATGCTGAGGAATGACCAAGACAAAGATCACATCTGGCCCAAATGTGTGGGCTCCTATAAGTGCGGGCGATGCAATGTATGTAGATACCTACACTCTAACAGGAAAACCTTCACAGAAAAGGAATACAGAATTAAGGAATACATGAATTGCAACACTCAATCGGTCATATACCTCCTAGAATGTGACTGTGGTAAACAATATATTGGGAAGACAAAGAGGCCATTAAAGCTAAGCATACAGGAACACATGAGGAATATCAGGAACAAAGTGGAGAGCCACGCTGTCTCCCAACACTTTACCTCAACACATAAATCCAATCCAGAAGCCTTGACATTCAAAGCCATAGAACTGGTGAAATTGGGAGAAAGAGGAGGAGATCTCGCTAACAAACTGTCACGCAGAGAGATGTTTTGGATATTTCAATTACAGACACTACAGCCAAAAGGATTCAACGACAATTACGAGATCGTTCCTTTCTTGTAAAAACGGTACAAAAACTTCATTCATGTATTCCCAATTCCTTACCATATCATTCCCTTCCAAAATGCGGGATCCCTTTCCTACCCCCCCTCCCCCCCCCCAACCCCTATTCAAGAGTCGGTTCACAATCACTAATGTTCACGATTTAAATTAGTAAATTAGTGAATATGCAAAGGATGGAGTATGAATCGTTAAGGCACAACATCGTTACAGTCATACCACGCTGGAAATGCCCAAACACGTCTGATCTTGGAAGCTAAGCAGCGTTGGGCCTGATCAGTACCAGTAGGGGAGACCATCTGGGAAGATCAGGTACTGTATGGTACGGTAATTAATAGTGGCCTGAGGAAGGTACACACTATATCTACCCTGAACATTGAGTAAAAATATCACAAGTCATATAAACACTAATATATACTGCACTTGTATATTTACCACCCATATCACTGATGCATAGGCATGTGCACCGGACATTTTTCGGGTTTTGTGTTTTGGTTTTGGGTTCGGTTCCGCCGCCGTGTTTTGGGTTCGAACGCGTTTTGGCAAAACCTCACCGAATTTTTTTTGTCGGATTCGGGTGTGTTTTGGATTCGGGTATTTTTTTCAAAAAACCCTAAAAAAACAGCTTAAATCATTGAATTTGGGGGTCATTTTGATCCCATAGTATTATTAACCTCAATAACCATAATTTACACTCATTTTGAGGCGCAATGAGGTAGCTGTGTGAGTAAGCTAAGCGACCCTAGTGGCCGACACAAACACCTGGCCCATCTAGGAGTGGCACTGCAGTGTCACGCAGGATGGCCCTTCCAAAAAATACTCCCCAAACAGCACATGACGCAAAGAAAAAAAGAGGCGCAAGGAGGTAGCTGTGTGAGTAAGCTAAGCGACCCTAGTGGCCGACACAAACACCTGGCCCATCTAGGAGTGGCACTGCAGTGTCACGCAGGATGGCCCTTCCAAAAAATACTCCCCTCCCCAAACAGCACATGACGCAAAGAAAAAAAGAGGCGCAATGAGGTAGCTGTGTGAGTAAGCTAAGCGACCCTAGTGGCCGACACAAACACCTGGCCCATCTAGGAGTGGCACTGCAGTGTCACGCAGGATGGCCCTTTCAAAAAATACTCCCCTCCCCAAACAGCACATGACGCAAAGATAAAAAGAGGCGCAATGGGTAGCTGTGTGAGTAAGCTAAGCGACCCTAGTGGCCGACACAAACACCTGGCCCATCTAGGAGTGGCACTGCAGTGTCACGCAGGATGGCCCTTCCAAAAAATACTCCCCAAACAGCACATGACCCAAATAAAAATGAAAGAAAAAAGAGGTGCAAGATGGAATTGTCCTTGGGCCCTCCCACCCACCCTTATGTTGTATAAACAGGACATGCACACTTTAACGAACCCATCGTTTCAGTGACAGGGTCTGCCACACGACTGTGACTGAAATGACTGGTTGGTTTGGGCCCCCACCAAAAAAGAAGCAATCAATCTCTCCTTGCACAAACTGGCTCTACGGAAGCAAGATGTCCACCTCATCATCATCGTCCGATTCATCACCCCTTTCACTGTGTACATCCCCCTCCTCACAGATTATTAATTTGTCCCCACTGGAATCCACCATCTCAGATCCCCGTGTACTTTCTGGAGGCAATTGCTGCTGGTGAATATCTCCATGGAGGAATTGATTATAATTCATTTTAATGAACATCATCTTCTCCACAATTTCTGGAAGTAACCTCGTACGCCGATTGCTGACAAGGTGAGCGGCGGCACTAAACACTCTTTCGGAGTACACACTGGAGGGAGGGCAACTTAGGTAGAATAAAGCCAGTTTGTGCAAGGGCCTCCAAATTGCCTCTTTTTCCTGCCAGTATACGTACGGACTGTCTGACGTGCCTACTTGGATGCGGTCACTCATATAATCCTCCACCATTCTTTCAATGGTGAGAGAATCATATGCAGTGACAGTAGACGACATGTCAGTAATCGTTGACAGGTCCTTCAGTCCGGACCAGATGTCAGCATCAGCAGTCGCTCCAAACTGCCCTGCATCACCGCCAGCGGGTGGGCTCGGAATTCGTAGCCTTTTCCTCGCACCCCCAGTTGCGGGAGAATGTGAAGGAGGAGATGTTGACAGGTCGCGTTCCGCTTGACTTGACAATTTTCTCACCAGCAGTTCTTTGAACCCCTGCAGACTTGTGTCTGCCGGAAAGAGAGATCCAACGTAGGTTTTAAATCTAGGATCGAGCACGGTGGCCAAAATGTAGTGCTCTGATTTCAACAGATTGACCACACGTGAATCCTGGTTAAGCGAATGAAGGGCTCCATCCACAAGTCCCACATGCCTAGCGGAATCGCTCTGTTTTAGCTCCTCCTTCAATGCCTCCAGCTTCTTCTGCAAAAGCCTGATGAGGGGAATGACCTGACTCAGGCTGGCAGTGTCTGAACTGACTTCACGTGTGGCAAGTTCAAAGGGCAGCAGAACCTTGCACAACGTTGAAATCATTCTCCACTGCGCTTGAGACAGGTGCATTCCACCTCCTTTGCCTATATCGTGGCCAGATGTACAGGCTTGAATGGCCTTTTGCTGCTCCTCCATCCTCTGAAGCATATAGAGGGTTGAATTCCACCTCGTTACCACCTCTTGCTTCAGATGACGGCAGGGCAGGTTCAGGTTTTTTTGGTGGTGCTCCAGTCTTCTGTACGCGGTGCCTGTATGCCGAAAGTGGCCCGCAATTCTTCTGGCCACCGACAGCATCTCTTGCACGCCCCTGTCGTTTTTTGAATAATTCTGCACCACCAAATTCAAGGTATGTGCAAAACATGGGACGTGCTGGAATTTGCCCAGATGTAATGCACGCACAATATTGCTGGCGTTGTCCGATGCCACAAATCCCCAGGAGAGTCCAATTGGGGTAAGCCATTCTGCGATGATCTTCCTCAGTTGCCGTAAGAGGTTGTCAGCTGTGTGCGTATTCTGGAAAGCGGTGATACAAAGCGTAGCCTGCCTAGGAACGAGTTGGCGTTTGCGAGATGCTGCTACTGGTGCCGCCGCTGCTGTTCTTGCAGCGGGAGGCAATACATCTACCCAGTGGGCTGTCACAGTCATGTAGTCCTGAGTCTGCCCTGCTCCACTTGTCCACATGTCCGTGGTTAAGTGGACATTGGGTACAACTGCATTTTTTAGGACACTGGTGAGTCTTTTTCTGACGTCCGTGTACATTCTCGGTATCGCCTGCCTAGAGAAGTGGAACCTAGATGGCCTCAGTTATCCGCTTTGCAACAGGATGACTGCTGTGATATTTCATCTTCCTCGCAAAGGACTGTTGGACAGTCAATTGCTTACTGGAAGTAGTACAAGTGGTCTTCCGACTTCCCCTCTGGAATGACGATCGACTCCCAGCAGCAACAACAGCAGCGCCAGCAGCAGTAGTAGGCGTTACACTCAAGGATGCATCGGAGGAATCACAGGCAGGAGAGGACTCATCAGACTTGCCAGTGACATGGCCTGCAGGACTATTGGCTTTCCTGGGTAAGGAGGAAATTGACACTGAGGGAGTTGGTGGTGTGGTTTGCGCGAGCTTGGTTACAAGAGGAAGGGATTTACTGGTCAGTGGACTGCTTCCGCTGTCGCCCAAAGTTTTTGAACTTGTCACTGACTTATTTTGAATGCGCTGCAGGTGACGTATAAGGGAGGATGTTCCGAGGTGGTTAACGTCCTTACCCCTACTTATTACAGCTTGACAAAGGCAACACACGGCTTGACACCTGTTGTCCGCATTTCTGTTGAAATACTTCCACACTGAAGAGCTGATTTTTTTGGTATTTTCACCAGGCATGTCAATGGCCATATTCCTCCCACGGACAACAGGTGTCTCCCCGGGTGCCTGACTTAAACAAACCACCTCACCATCAGAATCCTCCTTGTCAATTTCCTCCACAGCCCAAGCAACACCCATATCCTCATCCTGGTGTACTTGAACACTGACATCTTCAATTTCACTATCAGGAACTGGACTGCGGGTGCTCCTTTCAACACTTGCAGGGGGCGTGCAAATGGTGGAAGGCGCAAGCTCTTCCCGTCCAGTGTTGGGAAGGTCAGGCATCGCAACCGACACAGTTGGACTCTTCTTTGGGATTTGTGATTTCGAAGAACGCACAGTTCTTTGCTGTGCTTTTGCCGCAAGTCTTTTCTTTTTTCTAGCGAGAGGATGAGTGCTTCCATCCTCATGTGAAGCTGAACCACTAGCCATGAACATAGGCCAGGGCCTCAGCCGTTCCTTGCCACTCCGTGTCGTAAATGGCATATTGGCAAGTTTACGCTTCTCCTCAGACGCTTTTAATTTTGATTTTTGGGTCATTTTTTTACTGATCTTTTGTGTTTTGGATTTTACATGCTCTGTACTATGACATTGGGCATCGGCCTTGGCAGACAACGTTGATGGCATTTCATCGTCTCGGCCATGACTAGTGGCAGCAGCTTCAGCACGAGGTGGAAGTGGATCTTGATCTTTCCCTATTTTTTTAACCTCCACATTTTTGTTCTCCATATTTTGCGCACAACTAAAAGCCACCACAGGTATACAATGTAGATGGGTGGATAGTATACTATTATTACTTATACTTATGGACGACGAGTGACGACACAGAGGTAGGTACAGCCGTGGCCTACCGTACTGCTGCTTATATATATATAATATACTGTATAACGGACCTGGTGGACACTGTCAGCAGACTGCTAAACTAGTATGAAGAAAGAAAAAACACCACAGGTATACAATGTAGATGGATGGATAGTATAGTATTATATTACTTATGGACGACGAGTGCACTGACGACACAGAGGTAGGTACAGCCGTGGCCTACCGTACTGCTGCTTATATAATATACTGTATAACGGACCTGGTGGACACTGTCAGCAGACTGCTAAACTAGTATGAAGAAAAAAAAAAAAAAATACCACAGGTATACAATGTAGATGGGTGGATAGTATACTATTATTATTTATACTTATGGACGACGAGTGACGACACAGAGGTAGGTATAGCCGTGGCCTACCGTACTGCTGCTTATATAATATACTGTATAACGGACCTGGTGGACACTGTCAGCAGACTGCTAATCTAGTATGAAGAAAGAAAAAACACCACAGGTATACAATGTAGATGGATGGATAGTATAGTATTACTTATACTTATGGACGACGATTGACGACACAGAGGTAGGTACAGCCGTGGCCTACCGTACTGCTGCTTATATATATATAATATACTGTATAACAGACCTGGTGGACACTGTCAGCACACTGCTAAACTAGTATGAAGAAAGAAAAAACACCACAGGTATACAATGTAGATGGATGGATAGTATAGTATTATATTACTTATGGACGACGAGTGCACTGACGACACAGAGGTAGGTACAGCCGTGGCCTACCGTACTGCTGCTTATATATATATATAATATACTGTATAACGGACCTGGTGGACACTGTCAGCAGACTGCTAAACTAGTATGAAGAAAGAAAAAAAAAACACCACAGGTATACAATGTAGATGGATGGATAGTATAGTGTTATATTACTTATGGACGACGAGTGCACTGACGACACAGAGGTAGGTACAGCCGTGGCCTACCGTACTGCTGCTTATATATATATAATATACTGTATAACGGACCTGGTGGACACTGTCAGCAGACTGCTAAACAAACTAGTATGAAGAAAAAAAAAAATACACAGGAGTGTTTTTCAGGCAGACAAATGTATACTGGACTGGTGGTCACTGTCAGCAAAACTGTGCACTGTACTCCTGCTATAACTGCTCCCCAGTCCCCACAATTAGGCAGTGTGAGCAGTGCACTCAGCACAGATATATCATGCAGCAGTGCAGCACACTGAGTGAGCACAGATATGGTGGTCGCAGCGTTTTTTTCAGGCAGAGAAACAAAGGATTAAACTCACTGGTGGTATAATCAAAACCCTGCACTGTACTCCCTAACAGCTGCTCCCCGTCCCCAATCCTCCCCACAATTATAACAATGTCACTCTTAGTCTTTTCTATTACGGAGAGGACGCCAGCCACGTCCTCTCCCTATCAATCTCAATGCACGTGTGAAAATGGCGGAGACGCGCGGCTCCTTAAATAGAATCCGAGTCTCGCGAGAATCCGACAGCGGGATGATGACGTTCGGGCGCGCTCGGGTTAACCGAGCAAGGCGGGAGGATCCGAGTCGCTCGGACCCGTGTAAAAAAAAAGGTGAAGTTCGGGCGGGTTCGGATTCCGAGGAACCGAACCCGCTCATCACTAATAGGCACTTTATATTAAATGCGAATATTAGCATTTCTAGTTATAAATGAATCCCTAGTCACTATAAATAAGCACCTGCACCTGTACGTTTAATGCACAAGCACTTTAATATGTGAACCTTAGCATTTGTAGCTATAAATTAATCCTGAGTCTCTCCATGCACTTTAATATTAATTCAATTCACCATTGCACTATAAATTAACACCTACACTTGCACGTTTATTTTCTGCCCAATATCATAAATATAAATACTATGTTATGTCACCACCCATCTTTAAGTTGTTAATATATGATTTTGAACTGATAAAAGTATGTATTCCTGATGCATCTATCTTTATTTTTATATGTGGAACGGTTACCATGGATACCGGAGCAAGGCTGTGTTTGATACACAAAAAAATGGCCACCGCTTTCTTAAATCCTATGGACAAAGTTCCATCTAACATGGCCGCCGGGAGAGGACATAACACAAGACTTCCTCCTTTCCCCTGGATCACAGACACTTGTAGAAGACACTGAGGACTGTATTATAACATCGCGCCGCCGCGGGCGCATGCGCGGACGGCAGCGGAAGTGGGGCGGAAGTGACGTCTTGCGTCTACCGTCACCGGAAGTGTGGCGGAAGTGCCGCAATTACAATGCCTAAGACAATTTTAAACCTTTTAACTACTGTTAAAATGTTGTGATTCACTCGTTTTTATTGTCATGTAGCTCCTAATGATCTGATATCTTTCAGACTGCCTTTTGTAGTAGATTGAACGTATTTAATGTATAATTGTATCACATGACTCCCTGCAAAGCTGGGACCCTCCCACCATGCTATAACTGCTATAAATAGACTTGTAGGTTCATTGTACCCTTACCCCTTGAAGAAGTCTCATCAGACGAAACGCGTTGGTCACCTTCACCTACCGCATTTAAGATAAGGGGAAAAACCTTAATACTTGCTTTTATTGTAGTTTTATATGATTCATTTAAGTGCTTTTAGATCAGTTGTGTTTTTATTGTTGTCCCATTTTTTTAAATGTCTCTTTTATGCTTAATTGTACATTAATAAATACCTTTTATTGTATAGAATTGGCAATTTTATACTTATTGCACTGACACCGTGGTCGCTTTATATCCCTCATCCCCCCCTTTTTTTCATAAATTTTATTCAGGGAATCACCATCCCTGTACGTATTTGCGGGATCCAGCTGACGCCCCAGTAGCAGCATAGGGGAGTGTCATTTTACCTTACCAATATTCTTTATACAACATATCTGTTTTTATCACAAGTGGCGCAATATCAATCTCTGTTCGATATATATATATATATATATATATATATATATATATACAATTCCAATAGTGGACAAAGAGGCACTCAAGAGGCTAATTGAAAGCAGAAATGTTGTATTGACATCAAGCGACGTTTCGGGGCAGAGCCCCTTCTTCAATACCAGGTGTATTGGTATGCTTTGAAGAAGGGGCTCTGCCCCGAAACGTCGCTTGATGTCAATACAACATTTCTGCTTTCAATTAGCCTCTTGAGTGCCTCTTTGTCCACTATTGGAATTGTACACATTTTGAGGATTAAGGCACCGGGGCATGCTGTTGTTCAAAGCTGACTGCCGGCTGATTTGGCTCTGTATATATATATATATATATATATATATATATATACTAATAAACTACTATAACGTGTGTGTGTGTGTGTGTGTGTGTGTGTGTGTGTGTGTGTGTGTGTGTGTGTGTGTGTGTGTGTTCACATGGGGGGTAATTCCAAGTTGATCGCAGCAGGAATTTTTTTAGCAGTTGGGCAAAACCATGTGCACTGCAGGGGAGGCAGATATAACATGTGCAGAGAGAGTTAGATTTGGGTGTGGTGTGTTCAATCTGCAATCTAATTTGCAGTGTAAAAATAAAGCAGCCAGTATTTACCCTGCACAGAAACAAAATAACCCACCCAAATCTAACTCTCTCTGCACATGCTATATCTGCCTCCCCTGCAGTGCACATGGTTTTGCATGTCACATCTAATTTGCACGACTCATAACACAGCTCCCATTTTGCACGCCACACTCATTAAGATGTGCAGGTGTTCATTGCAGTGACAGGAATAAAGAGGACTGGAAACAAGGGCAGTAAGTTAAGTAGTATAATCGGATGGAATCGTATGGGGGGCCGTGACACTAAGGGCCTAATTCAAAATTTTGCACGGCTATGATCAGCCACCCTGACATGTGGAGGGGACGCCCAGCACAGGGCTAGTCCACCTCGTATGTCTGGCCTTTCCCCTGCCGCACGGGTGCGATAGCATCGCACGGCAGCGATGCTATCACACCCGGCGAGTAAGTCTCTACCTGCGCTGGTAGGCCACTTTTCGCAGCCACCACAGCCCACCCCCCGCACAGTCCAGGCACGCCTGCGTTGCCCAGACCACGTCCTGAAAACGGCAGTGAAGCGGGGTCGGCCTGCCCCCTTCCCCCCCAGTGAAGGCCTCTGCCTGTCAATCAGGCAGAGGCAATCGCTGGGCTGAGATGCAGATTGCATCTCTGGCATGCACTTGCGCACTGCGACGCATGCATATGCGCAGTTCAGACCTGATCGCCCAGTGTGCGAAAACACACAGCGTCTGACTTGGCCCCTAGGAGTGGAGTGCTGAGGCAATCTGCAGATGCTGGGTAGATATATTTACTAGTGTGTGTGTGTCTATTTATCTACACACACAAACAATGTGGTATGTCTGTGGGAATGTATATAAATCTAAGGGTATGTGGTGATGTCTGCGGAGTATCTGGTTCATGTCGGTACTATGGGGGGTGCATCATTGCATGCACTTTTTCTGGGTACCAGGGCCCCATAAAACACCTCTGCATCCACCGGATCGAGGATTGGGGGTAAGGTGGTCTTAGGGGGCTGTCACCCTTTCCTGTCACCCTCTGCCTCTCCCTGTTACCCATTGCCTCTCCATCTCCCACTATCTCTCCCAGTCACCCCTGCCTCACCCTCTGCCTCTCCCCTGTGTCACTATCTCCACATAACCCTCTCTTTTCTATTACCCTCTGCTTCTTCAGAGCGTCACCCTCTCCCCGTCTTATGAATATGGCATTTGAGACCACACACCCTTTGCAATGTCACGCCCACTTTTCCAATAACCCCCCTCTTCCTCTGTCATGGTGACCCTGTCATTTTGTTCTGGGCACACCCCTGCTTGTCACCCACTGCTTCTCCACAAGTGACACCCACTGCCTCTCCCATTTGTGGGAGGACGCAAATTTATAGTTTGCAGGGGGAGACCGAACACCCTAGCACTGGCCCCTGAAACCAGTGACTGAATGTCTAATTGAATAAAGGATTGCTGTGTTATATACAGTTTAGAACAAGTCAGTGTTCAGGTTGGGAGAATAGAACTCTGGATGTAATTGCTTCTTAGTGGGTTCAAAGTCCAAACACTCCCAATATATTATACAGGCATTTCATGTCACCATGGACACCTTCCATTAATTTACCTTTCACTTCTTGTACCATAATCTACTTGTTGGAAAGTTTACTGCTGCCACTCCCATCCCTGGAAATCTCAGTCTGTGTACAAACATTGCCATAAAGACCAGATACCATTCATCTGCGTAAATTTACTTTTTTTGCTAATCTATTGAAAAGGTATCAGTCCATACATCAAGGGCCGGGCGAGCTGTGCGCTGCGGCCAGTGTCTGCAGGAGTAATTCATGCAGTCTAGCCGACCGCGTGGAATACTGCTGAAAATGTCACACCCAAAAAAGTCACCATCTTAGAATAGACAGATGCTACTTACACACTAGGATAGGACTCAGGAGGACTCTCTGTGCATCTCTCTCTCTTTAGACCCGAATGCTCTCATTAGATAATAGGTTACACAGGACCCAGATACCCAGGCAGGAAGGAGAAGAAGCTGGGATCAGCCCCCCCCCACCCCCCCCCCTTCCTCCCTTGCCCCCACTCCACATCTCACCTATGGTCAGAAAGCTCAGTTGGTAGCTCATGAAACCTGATACTCCTGTGTCTCTGCCTACACTGCATACTGTCCTACTCACATTCTGGCTGTCTGCTTCTGCTGCTGCACCAGATGGAGAGCTAGTGATATCACTGTGCTTATGTGGGGGGGGGGGGGGGGAGGGGGCCTTTACAGATGGGGGCATGGTGTTCAGTGTACCCTATGCCCCACCTTAATCTGGCTATGCCTGAAGTAAGCATAAAGAAGCAAAAACTCAAAATAAGTATCCTCACCTCGGGCTGTCTTCCTCTACATGCCGTCACAACACTGTATATTATGTAAAGAGCATAAAATACTGCCATACCTAGGGCAGTGAGACTGTAACCACCACCCAGAGCCCAATGGTGATGTGGTGGCACAGTTGCTGACAGCACCAGTCTCTTGCCTGTGGGGTGCTTGGAGGGGCTTTCCGCTGCCAGAAGAGGCCCAGTGCCTACCCTCCTTTCCTGGATTTCTGTTCTGTGATGTGCGCTGGGTACCAGTTGGGGCCAACACATTGCGCAGAAGAGTAGTTTGCCAAAATGCTCTCTCCCAGTTCGGTAGGGCACAAGGTAAACTATATATTTCAGTATTCCATGTAGAATTTTATGCAATTTGATACTTACAGTACTACTTGTAGAAAACTGATAGTTGAATGCAGTTTGGTAATAATTTTGTTACAGGAGAAAACTGCAGTGTACTGTATCTGTATGACCAGCAGTGAAAGCGGAGTTTAGCTAAATAAGTTTACGTTTTGACCCTAATGATCAAAGTTCTGCTGTCCCCAAAATCTCTTACATGTGTGTCCATAGGAGCCAGCTCATTAGATGCTTTGAGTGCTTGAGCACCCCCAATATTTGTGCTGCTTGCAGTCATGTCTATGACATTTATTAGTCACATGGTGGATGCAATATAAGCATCATTTAAAAAATGTTACAAAGCATCCTCCAGTTCTTTCTCTCTCCTTACACTTACCCAGTCCATGACACACGGAGTTCTGTAGTGCCAGTTCACCTATCTTCTTAATGGCGTTATAATAAGTTTCAGCTACTTCAGACAGAGCTGGGGATAAAGGACAAAGATTAATTCAAACCAAGCACTAAAAACAAAACTAACTACCCGCTTGAATAAATAAGGGATGATATATTGTACGATATACTAGTACCTGTATAAGGGGGGTAATTCCAAGTTAATCGCAGCAGGAATTTTGTTAGCAGTTGGGCAAAACCATGGGGGTAATTCCAAGTTGATCGCAGCAGGAATTTTGTCAGCAGTTGGGCAAAACCATGTGCACTGCAGAGGAGGCAGATATAGCATGTGCAGAAAGAGTTAGATTTGGATGGGTTATTTTGTTTCTGTGCAGGGTAAATACTGGCTGCTTTATTTTTACACTGCAAATTAGATTGCAGATTGAACTCACCACACCCAAATCTAACTCTCTCTGCACATGTTAAATCTGCCTCCCCTGCAGTGCACGTGGTTTTGCCCAACTGCTAACAAAATTCCTGCTGCGATCAACTTGGAATTACCCCCCATGTGAACTGCAGGGGAGGCAGATTTAACATGTGCAGAGAGAGTTAGATTTGGGTGTGGTGTGTTCAATCTGCAATCTAATTTGCAGTGTAAAAATAAAGCAGCCAGTATTTACCCTGCACAGAAACAAAATAACCCACCCAAATCTAACTCTTTCTGCACATGTTATATCTGCCTCCCCTGCAGTGCACACGGGGGGTCATTCCGAGTTGTTCGCTCGTTGCCGATTTTCACTATACTGCGATTAGTCGCTTACTGCGCATGCGCAAGGTTCGCATAGCGCATGCGCTTAGTTATTTTACACAAAAGTTAGGTATTTTACTCACGGCGTAACAAAGTTTTTTCATCGTTCTGCTGATCGGTGAGTGATTGACAGGAAGTGGGTGTTTCTGGGCGGAAACTGACCATTTTCTGGGAGTGTGCGGAAAAACGCAGGCGTTTCAGGGAAAAAACGCAGGAGTGGCTGGCTGAACGCTGGGTGTGTTTGTGACGTCAAACCAGGAACGAAACTGACTGAACTGATTGCAATGTAGGAGTAAGTCTCGAGCTACTCAGAAACTGCTAAGAATTTTCTATTCGCAATTCTGCTAATCTTTCGTTCGCAATTCTGCTATGCTAAGATACACTCCCAGAGGCCGGCGGCTTAGCGTGTGCAATGCTGCTAAAAGCAGCTAGCGAGCGAACAACTCGGAATGAGGGCCATGGTTTTGCCCAACTGCTAACAAAATTCCTGCTGCAATCAACTCAGAATTACCCCCATAGTGTGTTCTCAAAATCTTCTGATTTTTTGGAAAATGTGTTAGGTGTACTGTATTCTGTAATTTGGAGCACCATGTTTAAAATATAGGCGGATAACATGGCTTATGCATTCTTGTACTCATTTGCACTCCAACACAGGCAAACAAAAAAGGATGCATTGAAATGTGTATTTGCAGCCATGCGTATGTTTAGTTAGACACAACCTCCAATGCCCATAGTCCTAGGTTTGCCTGATACTGTTAGTATTAAATACATGTGGGAGAAAACAGCTCTGTTTTGAGGGGGTGGAGCTAAATGATGTAATTTGTATCATTTAGCCCCGCCCCTTCCTCTAGGACACGTGAAACATGGCAATTTTCCACTACAGGGATGAGGCCTAATGACATGACAGCCAGACCCCGCCCCCCAAAGTTACCTGCACACTCTCCTCTATGGAAGAGTCCAAGAAAGTAAGCAAGTATGATTAAATATGATTTGCTCATTGCCATATTTGTACACAATATAATAATGTAGTTAAGCAGAATTTACCAATAAATAATATAAAATCTAATTAAATATGACCATAAATACAAATGAAATTAAACAAAAACCTATGTTGATTTCCCTGTACAAAAGAAATGGCAGCCTTCTTTCCTGCTGCAGTAAAAATGTAAATAATGATTTAGTAATGGAAATAATTATCAGCTAGAGCGGTTGAAGAGATTCAAAGGGAACTCCATTCTACAACAGATGCGTGTACAGCAGTTACCAAGTGTCCCTTACCTATGGTTGCCATGTTAGACATTGGATCACTCTGCTGGGTGTCTCCGTTCCCAGCACTAGAGGCAGCTTCCCTGCTCTAATGTTTTCCCTCCTAGTGTCAGTGCAAGAGGAGGTGCTTTGTGCACAGTCTGAGAGAGTTCTTCCTGGGAGAGACAACTGCACTGACATGCAGCATCTGCTCTTCTCAGTGTGTGACCTTGTCTACCCCGCAGCCGCACCCTGTGTGTATACAGCCATATCTTGTGTGTACTAAGACGCTGTGTTACCGCTGTACTGCTTCACATGTATACTGTGAGTTCCTGCTGCTGCAGAACATCTTCTATATACTACAAGTTGTTATCTCTGTTATATGAATAAACCAATGATCCTGGTTAAGTGCCGTTGTGTGGACTAACATCCCTATCTGACACTGCAACACTCTGCCAACAAGTTATGGACCCAGGACCCCAAGTCAGAAAAGCATTCTAAAAACAGAGGTACATAAGAAATAAAAGTACAGCTGATTAAAGAAGGAGTACTTTTATTAAATATAGAGAAGAATGTACAGTACAGGGAACAGCGTGAACTTTACAAAGCTAAAGGGCTCAGAGAATTACACAACGCGGAAATTTGCCATGGAGATGCAGCTTAAGCAGGATAAGTTGTAGAAAGTCACAATTGAGCCAGGAGCAGACACAAACCCAGTTGAAGTGGATAGAGTGATCGGAACGATAGGCTTGGCCGTGGAACAACACGTCTACTCCATTATCAGCGGGAAGGTGTCAGCCAAAGACATGTGGGCAGCTCTGCAAATGACGTTGTTAGGCGCCGGGGTCCGCTCGTCGGTGCGGCCCGGCGCCTAGCAACCAGGGACGCCGTACGCGTACAGCCGCCGGCTCCCTGGCAACGCTAGACGCCGGGCGCACTGAGCCGCACGGACCCTAGCAACGGGGACGCCACTGGCGGACCGCGTTCCCCGTTGCTGGGTCCAGTTAAAATGATTGTGCACCTGTTTCCTGGCCGTGCAGCAAGGCAGCTGCACGGCATTTGTGTAATCAGCCCTGTCAGCAGCTGATTGGAGGACTCCTGTTTATATGCACTCTCAGGGCTTCTCACAGACGCCGGTAATAGCTTCCTGCATGCTGTCCTTGTTTGCTGAGAGTCTGTTTCCAGTCTTGCTGTATCCGGTCGTTCCAGTCTCCAGTAGTCCTGTACTCGGAAGTTGTCATCTTGTTCCTGGAGTCCTGACTGATCACCGTTTAACATCCAGTGGTGTTCGTGAGTCGCGGCTTTGACGTGTGTTGCGGCTTGGCCGCTTTACCATTTATTATTTGTGTTTTGGAGCATTTTGCGGAGGGTTCCGCTTCCACAGGTCCACTCTGGTATCCGGCGGTGCTGGGTAGGAGTATTGGACAAGTGGATTTTTGGTTGTCCTTTTCCCTGGCGGTTTTTCCGCACATACTTCAGGTCTTTGCTAGTTAGCTTGTTGCCCCTGGCCTGTTGTCAGTCAGAGGTCCTCTTGTTATCATCCTGCCTCGGATTTCCCTTTGTCTCTCATTAAGACCGGGGGGCACCGGAGTTGGGCAGACATAATCCGCTCTTCAAACGTGGCTGCCAAGGGCTCAAGAAACCATAGTCTCGCAAGGGATTTCCGATAGCACGGGTGAGACAATAGAGTTAGGGCGCCAGGGGCAACTAGTCTTTCCTGCTCCCGTTACCAGCATTCCATTCCAGCGCTCTGGTCATTGTCATAAGATCTCCTCTGGTCAGGAGTGCTGGAATCATAACAGGCGTATGAGGACAAAGGTCTGATGAGAAGAATAAACTTAAGGCGTATGCTGTACGGGACAAAGTTAAGTGCCTGTAAAGACATGAATGATTAAATTGATAAATTCTGTCAATAGCTCAGCAGTTGGCATCTGTAGGGGCACAGGTGGACAATGAGGAAGTGGTAGGGGCGATGTTACAGAATCTGACACCAGAATTTGAGGCAAGCTGTTGCAGTTCCAAGAACGTATTCCTGTCGAGACACATGCTGGAGGTTCTGCCTTATTCACCAAAGATACTAAGTCCAGAAAGCTCAAGTTCAAGCGCTTTAAATGTCACAAGGTGGGGCACAAGGCCTCAGATTGCAGACTGAGAAATTTCAGTGGTACACAGAAGAAGCATGACAAACCAAATGAGTCAACATTGAATGTAGCAGATAGCCGCAAGAAGGATTGCTAGTACATGGACTCGGGGGCCACTAGGCATTTCAGTTGTAATCAGGAATGATTCAATTCACTGACAGCATGTGAACCCATTACAGTAAAAGGGATTCGAGACAAAGTCCTTACTGCTTAAAAATTTTGGACAATCACAGTGTGTCTAAGAATTAAAGGTGAAACAGTTATTACTGACATCCAAGATGTCTTGTTCGTGCCAGAATTGGGAAGCAATCTTATTGCTATAAGCGTCCTGGAGAAAAAGGGTTACAGAGTCCAGTTTGCAAAGGGCAAATGTATGGTGCAAAATGAGAAAGGGACTGTAATTGCTTCAGCATCCCAGTGCAACCAACTGTATGTCCTGGACACCGAGCAGTGTTCTGCAATGGCGGCCTCTGATTCAAACCAGTCGATTGAGCTGTGGCACAGGTGCCTAGGTCATCTGGAATATGACAATGTCCAGGAACTACTCAATGTTATGGCAACTGGAATCACTGTGAGCAATACTGAGAAACCTGTGTGTAAGAGTTGTATAAAAGGAAAGCAGACTCGCACCCCATTTCCTACAGTAAGTCTACTAGTAAAGCGGAAATACCACTAGCCCTAGTGCATACTGACGTATGTGGTCTGATGGAGAGGGAATCAATGAGTGGCTACAGGTATTTTATAACATTTATTGATGATGCCACAAAGATGACATGTGTATTTCATGATAGCTAAAAGTAAAGTTGGCAATAAAATTGCGGAATACAAGAACCTGGTGGAGACTCAGACGGGTCTGAAATTAAAAGTCTTGAGATTCGACAATGGCGGAGAGTATGACAACTGAGTTTTAGCACAGCTCCTGAAAAAATATGGCATATAGCATCAACTAACAATTGCTTACATGCCAGAACAAAACGGTGTGAGTGAGCGTGCAAATCGTACAATTGTTGATAGAGGACGGACTATGTTGAGTGACGCAGGCCTGGAGAAAAGCTTTTGGGTGGAAGCAGTGTCTACTGCAGTATATCTTAAAAACCGTGTTTTCACAGTAGCCGTAAAAGGTAAAAGGCCACTGGAGGCGTGGTCCAAGGAAAAGCCAGCTGTCAATCATCTCCGTGTCTTCGGCTGTAAAGTTTATGCACATATACCTAAGGAGAAAAGACGGATATTACATCCAAAGTCAGTGGAATGTATTATTCTAGGAAACTGTGAAGAAAGCAAAGGATACATGCTTTGGGACATTACAAACAAACGTCTTCTAAAGTCTAAAGATGTGATGTTCCACGAGACAGCACCAAACAGTGGAACAAGAATCACAGCAACAATATGTATCGCTGGATGTACGGGCAGCAGATAGCATGTCTGAACCTGAAAGAGTTAATGTGGGCACCCAATCAGGAAACAGAAGTTCCATGAGGAGCAATAAAGGTGTTCCATCCAAAAGATACACTGAGGAATATGCAAATATAGCTTACTGTGAACCCCAAAATATACAAGAAGAAAAATCAAGTAGTAAATGGAAAGAATGGAAGTCAGCAATAGATACAGAGCTGTCAGCTCTGGATAATAATACTACATGGACTGTAGTTGACAGGCCGAATAACCGTAAGACAATCAAAAACAAGTGGGCCTTTTGCAGAAAGCTGAATGCAGATGGGACTATTGGTCATTTTAAAGCCCTCCTTGTTGTTAAAGGATACACAAATAAATCTGGGAACGACTACGGAGAGATCTTTTTGCCTGTCACAAGGTACAGCACCTTGAGGTTAGTCATTGCCATTGCTACACTTCATGATTAATTGTTATACCAGTTAGACATTGATTCTGCATTCCTAAATGGTGACTTAATTGAGGAGATTTATATGGAACCACCTGAACATTATGACAAGAATATGTTCAAAGAGGGAAAAGTTTGCCTCTTAAAAGAAATCTTTGTACGGCCTAAAGCAAAGTGGTCATTGCTGGATTGTAAAGCTGGATGCTGTGCTGCTAGAGATGAACTTTGTTAGGTCAGAGACGGATCACTGCTTATATCACAAAACTATAGAAGAAAAGTGGTTCATCATAGTTGTGTACGTGGATGATCTATTGATAGCAGGTCAAGAAGAGCACATTACTGATGTAAAACAGCAGCTGAAACAAATATTCAAGCTAAAGGATTTAGTCCCTGCAAATCATTTGTTAGGTATGAGGATTGTACAAAACCTGAAGGATGGGACTGTTACAGTTGATCATCAGACATATATTGAAGCAATACTTCGCAAGTATGGAATATCTGATGCAAAATCAGTGAGCACTCATATTGAGAATAGAGATGAGCAGATTCGGTTTTACTCGGTTTTACTCGGTTCTCAAAACCGAATCTTATTGGCTATCCAAAACACGTGACATCCGTGAGCCAATAAGATTCGGTTTTGAGAACCGAGTAAAACCGAGTAAAACCGAATCCGCTCATCTCTAATTGAGAAGAGCATAAAGATGGTAAAGGCCGTGTCACCAACCAGCCAGGAGGAGATAGAGGAAATGAGAGAGGTTCTTTATAAAAATGCTATTGGTAGCTTAATGTATGCAAGTATTGGGACTCGCTCCAACATCACACATGCAGTGAGCCAGGCAAGCCAGTTTACATTTAACCCTGGGAGGCAATACTGGATTGCAGTCAAAAAAATCTTAAGGTACTTAAAAGGTACAAGTTCATTAAAGTTGGTGTTTACAAAGTCAAAAGGTACGACTTTGGAATTTTTTTTTTATACCGTGGGGATCAGATGAGGATGACCGTCGTTCCTACATGGGATACTTGTTCGTTTTGGCAGGCGCAGCCGTCAGCTAGGTGGGCAGAGAGCAACCCCCTGTTGCCCTATCCAACACTGAGGCGGAGTACATGGCACTTACAGAAACTGCAAAAGAAGCTTTATAGATAAAGGAGGCTTTATATGAGCTTATCCTTCTTTACCACAGTGAGACTATCAACATTGCATGTGATAACAAGGGAGAAATTGATTTGTCTTCCAGTCTCAAGCATTATGGACGGTCCAAAAACATTGCCATTAGACATCACTTTATCCATGGGTTAGTGGAAAACAAGTCTGTCAATGTAGATTACATAGCAAGCGGGAGCAATGCTGCTGATATGTTGACAAAGGGACTGTCATCACACTTGCTGGATATGTTCATAACAAAATGTGGACTGGAATACTTCTGAGAAATGTTGATTTGTTTTACTGTTTGCTTACCATGCTTTATTAATGTGTTTTTAGTTACAGGAAAACTTTACTGAGAAATGTTTTTGATGAAGTGTTATACAAATGTATGTAACCGGAGACAGCCTTGAGCGAGGGGGGGAGGGGGGTTAGAGAATGGATCACTCTACTGTCTGTCTCCATTCCCAGCACTAGAGACAGCTTCCCTGCTCTAGTATTTTGCCTCCTAGTGTCAGCTCAGTGCAGGAGGAGGTGCTTTCGGTCACGCTTGGCTTGAGTTGGGAATCTGACGACTGATAATTGACTGAGGGAGCAGCTATCGGCAAAGGAAGGAAACGAGGTGGCTGAATGTAGTTCTTACTCATGGATTGAAGACTTAGGCCTGAAGATGTAGAGGGGTACGCAATGAGGACAATGAACGAGAACGATACACTGAAGAAAGATTAATTCAGCTTTACTGAGACCTCAATCATACACAATGAGCACCGTCAGCAAACGGAGACCCTCTACCAGATAGAGGACCCAGCGGTTAAACCGAAAGAGCAGGTGGACTGGGAGCAAAGCACTGCAATAACAGAAATGACTACTGGGCAGCCACAAAAGAACTAGGATACCAGGGGTTAACCTGGGAGCACAGAGCTTGAGCACCTTACAGCAGCAAGTAACTTGAAGCAGTGCCACCATGACTAAGCATCAACCTCTTTTTATTAGGGATTAATAAATGATTGGCTGGATGCGAACTGGGATACCTATTGGCTTGGCTTGGTCTCCAACATGGCGGCTCCTTGCACTGAGGACACATGTGGAACCAACACACAGCCACTATCTCAGGCCTCAGCCTCCCAGATGCCGCACTCCAGCAACAGAACACTTGGAAACAGACACCTACGGCTGCCATGCTCCGCACCCCAGGACCCGGACCCCGGCCTCCAGACACCCGTCAGCTGCACCGGAGGACCTCGCGGCCGCAGCTCCTATCCACTGCAGCCACACCAGCCGGCTAACAGGGAGGCCGCAGGGACCAGAACCGGAGGTAAGACTCCAGATGCTGACACTTTGTGCACAGTCTGAGTGAGTTGTTCCTAGGAGAGACAACTGCACTGACATGCAGCTTCTGCTCTCCTCAGTGTGTGACCTTGTCTATCCTGCAGTCGCACACTGTGTGTATACAGCCGCATCTTGGGGGTCATTCAGAGTTGATTGCTAGCTGAAAATGTTCGCTGTGCAGCGATGATGCAAAAAAACGGCACTTCTGCGTATGCGTATGCGGCGCAATGCGCATGCGCAACATACTTTCACAACGGCCGATGTAGTTTCACACAAGGTCTAGCGATGCTTTTCAGTCGCAATAGCCGCCGCAGAGTGATTGACATGAAGTGGGCGTTTTTGGGTGGCAACTGACCGTTTTCAGGGAGTGTTCAGAAAAACGCAGGCGTGCCAGGAAAAACGCAGGCGTGGCTGGATGAACGCAGGGCGTGTTTGTTACATCAAATCCGGAACTGAATGGTCTAAAGTGATCGCAAGCGCTGAGTAGGTCTGGAGCTGCTCTAAAACTGCACAATTTTTTTTTTGTAGCCGTTCTGCGATGGAAGCGATCACACAATTGCAAAGCTAATACACACTCCCAGAGGGCAGCGGCTTAGCGTTTGCACGGCAGCGAAAAACTGCTAGCGAGCGACCAACTCGGAATGACCCCCCTTGTGTACTAACGTTGTGTTACCACTGTACTACTTCACATGCATACTGTGAGTTCCTGCTCCTGTAGAACATCTTCTATATACTATTACAAGCTGTTATTTCTGTTATATGAATAAACAAATCATCCTAGTTAAGTGCCGTTGTGTGGACTAACATCCCTATCCGACACCGCAACACTCTGCCATCATACCACCCTTATCCTGCATAATACAATTTCAGACAATATTGCTCTTATCAGCAGCTCCCACTAATACCTTAGAAATATGCCCTATTCAGTAAGGGGGTCATTCCGACCCATTCACACGCAACGGTTCATCGCTGCGGTGCAAACGGGTCGGAACTGCACATGCGCAGTGGCCACATTGCGCATGCGCGTCGTTACCTGGCGACATCCGTCGCCGGCAAGTAGCCAGAATAAAGAAGATAGTGATCTCTAGCGGGACCGCAAGAAGATTGACAGCGGGGAGGCGTTCCGGGACGTCTACTCACCGTTTTCCGAGCGTGATCCGAACGCAGGCGTTTCCAGGTGTTTGGAGGGCGGATGTCTGACGTCAAATTCGGGACCTTCATCGCTGGATCCGTCGCACAGGGTAAGTAGCTGCAGGGCTGGTCTTGTTTTGCACAAAACTTTTTTAGCATAGCAGGGCTGCACAAGCGATCGCAGCCTTGCTATGCTAAAATACACTCCCCCATAGGCGGTGTCTAGTTGATCACACGAGCAGCAAAAAGTTGCTACATGCGACCAACTCGGAATTACCCACTATGTCATGCACAACAAGCGCGAGTATGTTTCATGTGATAATATTTACTTGTCAGATTTGCTTTAAAAAGCTATGTAACACTATAATGTAGCCAGGTGCCTTGGACTGGCATCACAAACTGATGCATATCCTACATGCCAGTGCCTTTGAACATTCAGTTCACTCTTGTCCCAGCAAGGTGAGGGTGAGGTGCAAATTTACATCCGGGTGTGTTAAAACAGAAATCTAAATTGCAATATAAAAATAAAGCAGCCAGTATTTACCCCACACAGAAACAATATAACGCACCAAAATCTATCTCTCTCTGCACATGTTACATCTGCCCCACCTGCAGTGCTACATGTTTTGCCCAATTGTTAACTTTATTGGTTTGCTAACAACTCTGAATAACCCCCTAAGTCATCTGTTCTCAACCTAAATATCACTAAAACCTGGACTGTGGGGCTAATTCAGACCTTTTTGCACAGCGGCCGATCAGGTCTGAAGTTGAACTGCACATGCGCAGGCACCGCAGTGCGCCGGCGCATGCCAGAGATGCGATCGGCATCTCAGCCCAGCGATCGCCTCTGCCTGATTGACAGGCAGAGGCATTCACTGGACGGGAGGGAGCGGGCTGGTGGAGTTGAGCGGCAGTTTTCGGGGAGCGGTCTGGGCAACGCAGGCATGCCCGGACCGTGTGGGGGGTGGGCTACGGCGGCTGCGTGACATCACACGAAGGCCACTGCGACCTGGAGAGTGACGGGTAGCTCCCTACCAGCGCGCTAGAGCTGCGCTGGTAGAGAGCTACCCTTCAGGTACAAAAGCATTGCCGCCATACAATGCTTTTGTACCTGTGCGGGGGAAGGGGAGAGGGGGGCAGAGCCAGACATGCGGGGTGGACTAGCCCTGTGCTGGGCGTCCCCCCTGCATGTCTGTAAAAGTGATCAAGTCTGAATTACCCCCTTTGTGCCTTGAGGGCCGAGGTTGGGAAAGCCTGCTTTAGTACTGTACACAGGATTGTGAACTATTGTATTGTCTTGATTTTCCTAGTATGTCAGAGAGGCTACTTAGACAACTACTCGGAAATTTGTGCACTCGTGAATGTTTGTCCAAGGTTGCAAAATGCCTGCACTAGCCAGAACCTTCTGTTTTGCACAACATGTTTTATTTTTTTCCCTCTGGGACCCTACTAAGCGCTAGCCCCCCTCAGGGATTTAAAACATCACCCCCTTTCTCAATGGATGACAATGGGGAAGAGGGATGTTAAATCTTTCTGCCGTCTCTCACCTCTTCTTTCTCACTTGGTTGCATATTCATTATCCTTTAAATGTCACAATTTATACACTCCCCAGGGGATGTAGAAATTGTGACATTCATCATAATCCAGAAAAGCAATTTTTCCATAGTTTGAATATGAAACTGTCCACCATCCTAAGATGGCGAACAGCCCCTAAATCTCTTCACAAGCTGCCATTTACACAGCAGCTTGTGCAGCTGAGGGGGTGGGGGCACACCTTCATCAGCAGAGCAGCCACGTACAGTGCTGGAAAGGGGATGGGGATGGGGGGGGAGCCGTGGCTGCAATGCTGCCTTCATAAGCCGTCCAGCCCGTACAGCGCCGGCAGGGGATATGGGGGTGGGAGGGGGGAGCTGAGGCTGTAGCGCTGCCTTCATCAGCTGGTCAGCAATACCTTCATAAACCGGTCAGCCCCGTACAGCGCTGGCAGAGGAAATGGGGGTGGGTGGGAGGGGATAGATGCGGCTGCAGCGCTGCCTTCATCAGCCGGGAGGCACTTAAGATATGGGGAGGGATCAGGCAGCTTACACATGGAGGGAGGCTTTGGCTACAGCTGCGGGGTACTTTGGCGGTGGCATGCGCAGTGTCAGGAAGTCCTCATGGACACCTCAGCTGCAGGAGGGGAAAATATATAAATTCTCATTTCACTATTTTTTCATCATGAATATGCCCCTTGGTTAGAGGAGACGGGCAGAGGTGGAGGAAGACGCATCACCCTGCTACTCCTCAGCTCTGGGAGCTGATGTCACGTGCAGCATCGCACTCCCAGTCTAACATCCTTAGGGTCCAATTTAACATACTCTGCATTTTAAATGAGGATGGAATAAGATATATTAGCGACTAAAGTTGCAATGTGAAAATTACCATTTTCACACAAAGTTAGTAAAAATCTCTTGCTGGGGCACGGGCTATTATCAGAGACAAGCTGGAAGCAGAGGGATAGCTTACGCTAACACTCTGCTTGTGGGATCGAGGCCACCACACATACTGTGCATGCGCAGCCGATGGCCTGCACATGCGTCACGGAGGGTGATGGAGAGAGATCTAGAGGATGCCTCTCCTAAAGAATATGCAGTGCGGTAGCCCATAAACTACTACAGGGTAACACCATCTTCAGAATGTGTTAGCAGCTGGGGACAAGCTGCAAAATGTGACAGCTAAGCAGCCTTATAAAAATCTATGGAGGATGTTTTGCAGTTGGGGATATCTGCTGCTGTCCCTCCTTCTTAAATCCTGAAGATCCTTAATATTTGTGGGTACCCCAGAAATGGCCTTTTCAAGAGATATCCTGTATATATACTTTAATAATTATGCCCCAGGGCAGTAGTTGTCAAACTGTGTGCCGTGGGGGTGCCACGTGACCATTGCAGGGGTGCCTCAGGTTGGTGGTCCAGGACCAATTAAAATTATTTATGGTCAGTGTAATAGGCAAAGCCTATTATGGTGGCTGCCAATAATAAAATATGTTGACAAACAGAAGGTAATCCTGTCCCTCACCACACAGTTGAACCTAAGGATGAAATATAAACACAATTTACTTAATTTAATATTCCTTCTAAATTTCTCAATAAGAAACTTTTGGCCTAGGGGTGCCATGAAAAATATTCTGATTCTCTAGGGTGTCGTGATTCAAAAAAGTTTGAGAACCACTGCCCCAGAGGATTATAAGCTGGCCCTGAAGGGAGGTACCTAGGGCACCCATTTTCTATTAGTTCTAATAGTTCTAATAGTTGCCACAATTCACTACAAGGCAGAGACAGCTTTATCAGCCAATGAGCCTTATTCAGAATCAGTGTGTAAAATATTTACGCTCTGTACTGGGCAAAATCAACCATGCCCTAGGAATGCCTCCTTCTAAGCCTGGAGAAGCAGACTGGGTTGTGCAAGTGGCACTGAATTAGGGTGTGCATATATGACTGTGATAGCCACACTATAACAGGAAGTATAGGTCATCTACCCATGAATTGCCAGTCACTAAGGAAGGTCAGTAAGGATTTAGAAGCACAACAATGACTGAGGATCTCTGTAGACTAGAAGAATGGTCAAGAACGGGCAATTACAATTTAATGCCAAAAAATGCAAAATCATGCACTTGGGTGTCAAAAACCCAAAGGCTATATATTGTATTAACAGCACTATAATGGAAACTACTGAGGAGGAAAGGGATCTAGGAGTCACTGTTTCGGGTGACTTTAAGGCAGGTAACCAATGCAACAAAGCAATGAGGAAGGCTGGTCAGATGCTTGGTTGCATAGGGAGAGGAATCAGCAGCAGAAAGAAGTAATAATAATGTCACTGTATAGGTCTTTGGTACTGCCTCATCTAGAATACTGTGTTCAATTCTGGAGGCCATATCTTCAATAGGATATAAATCCATGAAAGACTATACAAAGAAGGGCAACTAAAATGGTGCATGGGCTACAGCATAAAACTTGACCCAGAAAGACTAAAAGATCTTAATATGTATAGTTTGGAACAGAAAATGGAAAGAGGGGACATGATAGAAACTTTCAAATAAAGCAAGGATTTTAACAAAGTCCAGGAGGAAGACATTCTTCAAAGGAAGAGAAGAATTAGAACACTAAGACACATGCTGAAACTGGAAGGTGGTAGATTTAAAGGAAACTTACATTACTTTACAGAAAGGGTAGTGGATAGGTAGAATAGCCTTCCATCAGAAGCAGAGGTGCGGCTAGGCGCCATGGTGCCCGGAGCAAGGGTATGTTTTAGTGCCCCCCTCCCCTGTACTGAATTGGTGGCCTAGCCAACATGTAGTGGCATGTTACATTTGAAAAGAAACAATATTTAAAAATCCTAAATTGGTGACAAGGGTAGACCTTGTGGAGCTCAGGGCGATCTGATAATCTCCTAATGCCTCAATTAAAATAATACCCCAAATGTAACTCCCCACACCCGAACCCCCCCCCCCTAAACTCTCAATGAAAATAATACATCAAAATTGCCCCCCCCCCCCCACGACTTCATAGTCCCCACTGCCTTAATGAAAATAATACCATAGAACTGCCATCCGAGACCTGATAATCCCACTATGCATCAATGAAAATAATGTCCCAGAATTTTCTGAGGGGCAGAGAGACATGTGCTGCCTGAGGAGCAGAGTGAGGTGCTGCAGCAGCAGCTGGGGCAGAGAGAGGTGCTGCAGCATCAATGTAGAGAGAAGTGCTGCAGCAGCCAGGGCAGAGAGGTACGCAGCAGCCGGGGCAGAAAGAGGTGCTGCAGCTGCTGCAGAGGGGAGGTGCTACAGAAGATGGGGCAGACAGAGGTACTGCAGAAGCTGTGGCAGCAAGAGGTGCTGCAGCAGCTAGGGCGGCGAGAGCTGCTGTAGCATCTGAAGTAGAGACGTGCTGCAGTTTCCAGGAAAGAGAGAAGTGCTGCAGCAGCGGGGGCACAGAGTGATGTAGCAGGACAGAAGTAACCCTGCTGCACAGCTACAAGCAGACTGTGAGACATATAAAGAGGGCGACAGAGCTCCAGCATGTGCCGGCTGTCAGTGTCTCCTGCTGTCACCTCTGGCCTGCCCTGTTCCCTACCTAGTCTCCGAGTCAGTGTGCACCCCCTGCTCCTCCTGTTCTGCGGCTGCCAGTACAATAGTCCAAGGGAAGGGGGTGGTGGTGGACGGCAGCGCGCCCTCTAACTTTTTTGGCGCCCGGAGCTCGTGCTCCACTGGAGCCACCCTCGCTACACCCCTGATCAGAAGTGGTAGACACTAAGACAGTAGAGCAGTTTGCTTGGGATAGACATAAGGATATCCTTACAAAGAACTAAGGCTCAAATAGGACTGAGGTTACCATAAGGTAAAAAATGGGTAGACTAGATGGGCCAAGTGGTTCTTATCAGCCATCAAATACTGTATTTCTATGTTTCTATAGTAAAGAGGAACTATTAGTTTGCTGTGTGTTTCTGCAGATTCCAAATGGCCTTGGCTGTCAAAGCAAACTTGCCTACACAGGAGACTCCCGATTATTGGAGAGGTCATCAGGACTCCTGGGAGAGTAGACTAGTCTATAGGATCCTGATCACTTCACAATTGAAGTGGGTGTCTTGGGGCTCAATGATGCAGTTTGTGGGGAACCCCACCTCACGTGGTACAATGCCAGAAATCATGTAATTGCACTACAGGGATCAAGGCTGTGATAATGCAATTCTCAGTGTATGCCCCTGACCATTTTACCCTTTATACCAGTAACCAGAGTCGCACTGAACCACCGGCATAAGGGTAAATAACCGGTGGGCCCCACTAACTGAGGGCTTCACTCCCTCCTCTAGGCCTCAGTAACTTGGTGGAGCAGGATCATGGATGCACTTGGGTACTTGGTTTGTTTCTATAGATCTACACCAAGATTAGCCCTCCTGCCAAAGTGGGTGGTCATGACACACCCCTACCCCCTCCTCCTTTATAAAGGGGCCCGTCCTTGCATGTCCTCTCTAATGGTTGGATAAGTCTCCCCTATCACTACATTCCCTGGTGGCAAGAGGTGTAGCCAGAACTTTGTGGGCCCCATAGCAACATTTTGAAGGGGCCCCTGTACCAATGCTGCTAGGGAGACATTTCTCCTTAGCAGATGTTAAGTTTATGCCCCATAATAGTGCCTAGTTAATTTTAGGAACCATAGTGGTGCCCTATCTCACACTGTAGGGCAGTTAATATACATTATGCACAACATCTAAGGGATCTATGTATTAAACCTTGGAGAGAGATAAAGTGGAGAGAGATAAAGTATGCAGCCTGTAGCATGGCAGTTAGGAGCTGATTAACTGGTACTTTATCTCTGTCCACTTTACCTGTCTCCAAGGCTTAGTACAATATAAGCTGCAGTGATACAGAAGGCAGACACCTCCACTCCACCTGTTTCAGGAAGTGTTGCCTGCGCTGTGCCATCTCTGTATGCTGATGTAAGGGACTGGTGTTCTATGGCTTTACCTTTCCATGTAGGGAGCACTTACATGTAGGGAGCACAACAACTGTAAGGTGCAATTCTAAGCAGCTCCGTGGAGAAAATGCTTAGTTTTCCAATTGCCGGGTGAGATGAAAAAGCTGTATAGCAAGGTTGCAATCCAGACTTATCTAGAACCTGTGTGAAGTCCCATTCAACAGACGCGTTTCAATACCTTCTTTGCAGGGGCATCTTCAGGGAGGAGGAGGTTCATATGCAGACTTCTTCTGGGCCTTCTCCTCTCTAGCTGGCAGCACTTTTGACTCTGAGTACTAGGGTCACTAGGGGACCCTAGCGCTGTCCCAGAGTTTAGTGCGCAAGCGCAGGTCTCCAGGAAAATTACGCGGAGGCCATTTTCCCATTTTCCTGAGCATATGCAAAACATCAGGAAAATGGCTGCCGTGCCATTTTCCGACTGATTTTGCAGCACTGCAGCACTGCAGCTGCGACACAGGACTCTGGAGGGTAGTAACAAAAATGGGTGCAGGGTGTGCGGTGTGGGCCACCCTGGACCCCGGGGGCTTATATGCATCACACAAGCTGCACCCATTATAAATATGCCAGTGCCTCCTAGCGTCTTTGTCAAGGTATGGCATTATGAGAGTCCAATGTATAAATAGCTTCATCAATCATAATATTGTGTATTATAAATTATCTTCATACAATAGAATTTTACATGTAACTATAAGTAATTTTCCTGGTGTGACATTTCAAGCCAATCTCAGTACTTATAAGAGAGTACCATGGGCCAAATTGGGATCAGTCACAATTGTCTGCTGATCCCGGAGGGGACACCACTGGTGGAATTTCATGTGAACTTTCAAGAGTCAATTACATGACTGTAATATATATAATGTGTTATACATTGGAAAATCATGTCAGGGCAAGGACTTTCCTTACTATATAGTTTATTATGGGACCTGTGCACGCAACCTCGATGTTGGACGAAGTGTAGCGTTTTTTGCCACTGTGCATGTGCCGAAGCCATAACACGCACATGTGGCGATGTTCTTGTGAGAATGCACACACACAGAGGATTTACTCGCAAAGTAAGTGACATGTACTCAGTCTTTGGTTGAATTACCATGGGTGGCTATAAAAGACAGGTGTGATGTGACTGTTTTCTGGGCGTTCCTATTCATTTGCACCAGGAGAAGGCCAAGTGTCTTGTTTTAGGTGAGACGCTCAGTCTGAGACAGCATGGGCTTGCTTAGAAGGTCCGTAGTGCACCAGTGCGTGACTGATGTTTCCTGTGTTCCTGTTAATTACATGAGTGGCAGATGCGAGACGTCCAAAGTGGCTGTCTCTGTGCAGAAGACAGCATCTGAGACATTAGTATATCTTCACACTTATACTGTTGGAGCGATCGCAGCTGCACATAAAATTGCATGCCCCTCAGAATTTCCTTAATACCTGTCAACAATCCAATGTACAAATTTGTGTTGCAGCTCTAAGGAAATACAATTTTGCAAGCTACCACACATGAGCTTATTTATTAGATATGAAAACCGATGATTAGAGAGAATATGCAGTTTACATAGAATGGTGATTTTTCACACTATTGCTGTTTTTTGCTGTAAAGCACCTGAAGACAAATGAAGACATAAGGACATGGCCTTACACATTCAGGTAAGAGCCAGTGTTAGAAAAAATGCTTAGCTATAGCACCCATTAAAAACGTTTGACATTAATCAGACAATGGCAGGATGACTTACCACTTAATGCCCGCAGGTAATTATTACCCAGGTACACAAGGTTCTCCAGAGCTGGGTTAAACTGACCTAAAATTTTCTGCAAGAAAAAAAAATGATATAGGAGCGTTGGAGATCTACGGCACAGGATCTTATGTACTGATGTAAACAGTGTCATTATTTTGCCTTGTTTATTCGCTAATTGTATTCCACTGTGGAAAATGTTGGTGCTGTCAGAATTAGTAACATGATTCAGAGAGATAGCTATATAGACAGAACTGAACGGCCACACCTTGCAGCTAAAGCATGTGATGCTGTAGTCTAGTAGGATTTCAATGAAAGCTTAATATAGACCTTCTAATCCTTACTGATATCAAGGTTGCCAATTTAACCGAAAAGGGTTAAACGTAGAAAATGGCATCATCCCTTATCTAAATTCATACAATAAGCAGAAACATTTTCAACTCATGTATAAGGCAGAGCAAAAATTCCAGGTTAAATGCCTATAGAAATAGATGTGTGAATGTGTGGATGGGCTCACCTTATAAGAGGCAATGGTGGATGTATAAATTGAATCCATATCCCGAGCCATGGCTGTACTTCTGGAGCCGGTAAGAAGAGGGGTATCTCTGATAGCAGAGTTTGGACGTTGATCACAGGGTTAGGAGAAGAGAGGGATGGTTTAATAATTCACCAGGTACAATGATATCTGATCATGCAGGTAACAGAACACCTGAGAGCTTAACAAGTGCTCTGGTAAACAGTGCACCACTATTATCTAGGAGAAGCTGACAGTCTGTTCCTCCCACTTTAGGGTGACGGTTTATGTCTAGTACTCCTTTCACCAGTAATATGAAAGACAAAAAAATACTACTGTATGCTACTCTGCCCAGAATGCTTTCATCAACGTCAGTTATTTTAAAAGCTATATGTCACACCCACAATACAGAATCGTTACTGTAATATATTTATACAGAGCATGATGAATATACTGGACTTTACTTACCCTCACTGGATGCCGAGTGCACAACGCCTTGGGCAGAGGGGGCCCATGTGCTGTCTCCGATTGGTCCCTCTCCTCTCCTGTGATGCAGTAGACTCTGGCATTGTGCCAGAGTCTACTGTGCATACGCAGGTCTCCGGGATCATGGCATCCGTGCCGAGTTCTAGAGACATCTTTACTGCGCACACACGAATCACTGGAAATTAGCTGTAGCGGTCACTTTCCAAGTGATATTTGCCGCTGTGCAGTCAGCACTGGGCTGACGGAGAGGTGAGTATAGTTAAATGGGTGCAGGGTGTGTGGTGTATGGGCCTCCCTGTACCCACGGGCCCATGTGCACCGCACACCTTTGCACCCATTATAGATACGCCAGTGGCCTTGGAACTTTTTTCTGCTGCTCTTCAATGGACTGCCCAGCATACAACATGGTACACACACACACACACACACACACACACACACACACACACACACAACATACTACAAACACTCACAACATGGTGCACACGCTGTTGTCTGGATGTTACCCAATTCATCTGAGAAGTAAATGCTTTTCTCTGACGTCCTAGTGGATGCTGGGTACTCCGTAAGGACCATGGGGAATAGACGGGCTCCGCAGGAGACTGGGCACTCTTAAAAGAAAGATTAGGTACTATATCTGGTGTGCACTGGCTCCTCCCTCTATGCCCCTCCTCCAGACCTCAGTTAGAATCTGTGCCCGGCCAGAGCTGGATGCACCTAGTGGGCTCTCCTGAGCTTACTAGAAAAGAAAGTATTTGTTAGGTTTTTTATTTTCAGTGAGATCTGCTGGCAACAGACTCACTGCTACGAGGGACTGAGGGGAGAGAAGCAAACCTACCTGCTTGCAGCTAGCTTGTGCTTCTAAGGCTACTGGACACCATTAGCTCCAGAGGGATCGAACACAGGGCCCGACCTCGATCGTCCGTTTCCGGAGCCGCGCCGCCGTCCCCCTTGCAGAGCCAGAAGACGGAAGAACCAGGAGAAAATCGGCGGCTGAAGACTCTGGTCTTCAATAAGGTAGCGCACAGCACTGCAGCTGTGCGCCATTGCTCCCACAGCACACCACACGCTCCGGTCACTGGTGGGTGCAGGGCGCTGGGGGGGGTGCCCTGGGCTGCAATAAGTATACCTTTTGGCACAAAAAGCACATAATACAGTGTATAACACTGTATATGTGCAGAAACCCCCGCCATTAACATTATAAAAAGCGGGAGAAGCCCGCTGCTGAAGGGGCGGGGCTATCTTCCTCAGCACACCAGCGCCATTTTCTCTTCACAGCTCCGCTGGAAGGACGCTCCCCAGGCTCTCCCCTGCAGTATACACTACAAGAAGGGTAAAAAAGAGAGGGGGGCACATAAATTTAGGCGCAAAAGGTGATATAAGCAGCTATTGGGGGAAAATTCACTTTGTGTTAGTGTAAATCCCTCTGTTATATAGCGCTCTGGTGTTTGCTGGCATACTCTCTCTCTGTCTCCCCAAAGGACTTTGTGGGGTCCTGTCCTCAGTCAGAGCATTCCGTGTGTGTGTGTGTGTGTGTGTGTGTGTGTGTGTGTGTGTGTGTGTGTGTGTGCGGTGTGTCGGTACGGCTGTGTCGACATGTTTGATGAGGACGCTTACGTGGAGGCGGAGCAGGAGCCGATAAGTGTGATGTCGCCCCCTGCGGGGCCGACACCTGAGTGGATGGATATGTGGAAGGTATTAACCGACAGTGTCAACTCCTTGCATAAAAGGTTCGATGATGTAACAGCTTTGGGACAGCCGGCATCTCAGCCCGCGCCTGCCCAGGCGTCTCAGAGGCCATCAGGGGCTCAAAACTGCCCGCTAGCTCAGATGGCAGACACAGATGTCGACACGGTGTCTGACTCCAGTGTAGACGAGGATGAGACAAATGTACAATCCACAAGGGCCATCCAATGCATGATTACGGCAATGAAAAATGTGTTGCACATTTCTGACATTAACCCGGTTACCACAAAAAAGGGTATTATGTTTGGGGAGAAAAAGCAGCCAGTGACTTTTCCCCCATCTGATGAGTTAAATGAATTGTGTGAAGAAGCGTGGTGTTCCCCAGATAAGAAATTAGTGATTTCTAAAAGGTTACTAATGGCGTACCCTTTCCCGCCAACGGACAGGTTACGTTGGGAAACATCCCCTAGGGTGGACAAGGCGCTCACACGCTTATCAAAAAAGGTGGCACTGCCGTCTCAGGATACGGCCCCCTTAAAGGAGCCTGCAGATAGAAAGCAGGAGGCTATCCTGAAGTCTGTGTATACACACTCAGGTACTATACTGAGACCTGCAATTGCTTCAGCATGGATGTGTAGTGCTGCAGCTGCTTGGTCTGATACCCTGTCAGATAACATTGATTCCCTTGACAGGGATACTATTTTGCTAACCATAGAGCATATTAAAGACGTTGTCTTATATATGAGGGATGCACAGAGGGACATTTGCCGGCTGGCATCTAGAATTAATGCAATGTCCATTTCTGCCAGGAGAGTATTATGGACTCGGCAGTGGACAGGTGATGCTGATTCTAAAAGGCACATGGAGGTTTTGCCTTATAAGGGTGAGGAATTGTTTGGGGACGGTCTCTCGGACCTCGTATCCACAGCAACAGCTGGGAAGTCGACTTTTTTACCTCAGGTTTCCTCACAGCCTAAGAAAGCACCGTATTATCAAGTACAGTCCTTTCGGCCTCAGAAAGGCAAGCGGGTCAGAAGCGCGTCCTTTCTGCCCAGAGGCAGGGGTAGAGGGAAAAAGCTGCACCAGACAGCCAGTTCCCAGGAACAAAAATCCTCCCCTGCTTCCACTAAGTCCACCGCATGACGCTGGGGCTCCACAGGTGGAGCCAGGTGCGGTGGGGGCACGTCTCCGGATCTTCAGCGACCAGTGGGTTCGCTCACAGGTGGATCTCTGGGTTCTACAAGTGGTATATCAGGGATACAAGCTGGAGTTTGAGGCGTCTCCCCCTCGCCGTTACCTCAAATCAGCCTTGCCAGCTGCTCCCAAGGAAAGGGAGGTAGTACTGGCGGCAATTCACAAACTGTACCTTCAGCAGGTGATCATCAAACTTCCCCTCCTTCAACAGGGACGGGGTTACTATTCCACAATGTTTGTGGTACCGAAACCAGACGGTTCGGTGAGACCCATTCTAAATTTGAAATCCTTGAACACTTATATAAGGAAGTTCAAGTTCAAAATGGAATCTCTCAGGGCGGTTATTGCAAGCCTGGAAGAGGGGGATTTTATGGTGTCACTGGACATCAAGGATGCTTACCTACATGTCCCCATTTACCCCCCTCACCAGGAGTACCTCAGGTTTGTGGTACAGGACTGTCATTACCAATTCCAGACGTTGCCGTTTGGTCTGTCCACGGCACCGAGGGTATTTACCAAGGTAATGGCCGAAATGATGATACTCCTTCGAAAGAAGGGAGTTATAATTATCCCGTACTTGGACGATCTCCTTATAAAGGCGAGGTCCAAGGAGCAGTTGTTAGTCGGAGTAGCACTATCTCGGGAAGTGCTACAACAGCACGGCTGGATTCTGAATATCCCAAAGTCGCAGCTGATTCCTACGACGCGTCTGCTGTTCTTGGGCATGATTCTGGACACAGAACAGAAGAAGGTGTTTCTCCCGGAGGAGAAGGCCCAGGAATTGTCATATCTGGTCAGGGACCTCCTGAAACCAAAACAGGTGTCGGTGCATCACTGCACGCGAGTCCTGGGAAAGATGGTAGCTTCTTACGAAGCAATTCCCTTCGGCAGGTTCCATGCAAGGATCTTTCAGTGGGATCTGTTAGACAAGTGGTCCGGATCGCATCTTCAGATGCATCGGTTGATCACCCTGTCCCCGAGGGCCAGGGTGTCTCTGCTGTGGTGGCTGCAGAGTGCTCATCTTCTCGAGGGCCGCAGATTCGGCATTCAGGACTGGGTCCTGGTGACCACGGATGCAAGCCTCCGAGGTTGGGGGTCAGTCACTCAGGGAAGAAACTTCCAAGGTCAGTGGTCGAGTCAGGAGACTCCCCTACACATAAATATTCTGGAACTAAGGGCCATTTACAATGCCCTGAGTCAAGCAGTAACCCTGCTTCAAAACCAGCCGGTGCTGATTCAGTCAGACAACATCACGGCGGTCGCCCATGTAAATCGACAGGGCGGCACAAGAAGCAGGATGGCGATGGCAGAAGCCACAAGGATTCTTCGATGGGCGGAGAATCACGTGCTAGCACTGTCAGCAGTGTTCATTCCGGGAGTGGACAACTGGGAAGCAGACTTCCTCAGCAGGCACGACCTCCACCCGGGAGAGTGGGGACTTCATCCAGAAGTCTTCAAGCTGATTGTAAATCGTTGGGAAAGGCCACAGGTGGACATGATGGCGTCCCGCCTCAACAAAAAGCTAAAAAGATATTGCGCCAGGTCAAGGGACCCTCAGGCGATAGCTGTGGACGCTCTAGTGACACCGTGGGTGTACCAGTCGGTTTACGTGTTCCCTCCTCTTCCTCTCATACCAAAGGTACTGAGGATAATAAGAAAGAGAGGAGTAAGAACTATACTCATCGTTCCGGATTGGCCAAGAAGAACTTGGTACCCAGAACTACAAGAAATGATCTCAGAGGACCCTTGGCCTCTGCCGCTCCGACAGGACCTGCTACAGCAGGGGCCCTGTCTGTTCCAAGACTTACCGCGGCTGCGTTTGACGGCATGGCGGTTGAAAGCCGGATCCTAATGGAAAAGGGCATTCCAGATGAAGTCATTCCTACGCTGATTAAAGCTAGGAAAGATGTGACAGCAAAACATTATCACCGCATATGGCGAAAATATGTTGCTTGGTGTGAGGCCAGGAAGGCCCCAACAGAGGAATTTCAGCTGGGTCGATTTCTGCACTTCCTACAGTCAGGAGTGACTATGGGCCTAAAATTGGGATCCATTAAAGTCCAGATTTCGGCCCTGTCTATTTTCTTTCAAAAAGAACTGGCTTCACTGCCTGAAGTTCAGACGTTTGTTAAGGGAGTGCTGCGTATTCAGCCCCCTTTTGTGCCTCCAGTGGCACCTTGGGATCTCAACGTTGTGTTGGATTTCCTAAAATCACATTGGTTTGAGCCACTTCAGACCGTGGAGTTGAAGTATCTCACGTGGAAGGTAGTCATGCTGTTGGCCTTGGCCTCAGCTAGGCGTGTGTCAGAATTGGCGGCTTTGTCCTGTAAAAGCCCATATCTGATTTTCCATATGGACAGGGCAGAATTGAGGACTCGTCCCCAATTTCTCCCAAAGGTGGTATCAGCGTTTCATTTGAACCAACCTATTGTGGTGCCTGTGGCTACTCGGGACTTGGAGGATTCCAAGTTGCTGGACGTAGTCCGGGCCCTGAAAATATATGTTTCCAGGACGGCTAGAGTCAGAAAAACTGACTCGCTGTTTATACTGCATGCACCCAACAAGCTGGGTGCTCCTGCTTCAAAGCAGACTATTCCTCGCTGGATCTGTAGCACGATTCAACTTGCACATTCTGCGGCTGGACTGCCGCATCCTAAATCAGTAAAAGCTCATTCCATGAGGAAGGTGGGCTCTTCTTGGGCGGCTGCCCGAGGGGTCTCGGCTTTACAACTTTGCCGAGCTGCTACTTGGTCGGGATCAAACACTTTTGCAAAATTCTACAAGTTTGATACCCTGGCTGAGGAGGACATTGAGTTTGCTCATTCGGTGCTGCACAGTCATCCGCACTCTCCCGCCCGTTTGGGAGCTTTGGTATAATCCCCATGGTCCTTACGGAGTACCCAGCATCCACTAGGACGTCAGAGAAAATAAGAATTTACTCACCGGTAATTCTATTTCTCGTAGTCCGTAGTGGATGCTGGGAGCCCGTCCCAAGTGCGGACTTTCTGCAATACATGTATATAGTTATTGCTTAACTATAGGGTTATTGTTATGAGCCATCTGTTCAATGAGGCTCAGTTGTTGTTCATACTGTTAACTGGGTATAGTTGTCACAAGTTGTACGGTGTGATTGGTGTGGCTGGTATGAGTCTTACCCTGGATTCAAAATCCTTTCCTAGTAATGTCAGCTCTTCCGGGCACAGTTTCCCTAACTGAGGTCTGGAGGAGGGGCATAGAGGGAGGAGCCAGTGCACACCAGGTATAGTACCTAATCTTTCTTTTAAGAGTGCCCAGTCTCCTGCGGAGCCCGTCTATTCCCCATGGTCCTTACGGAGTACCCAGCATCCACTACGGACTACGAGAACTAGAATTACCGGTGAGTAAATTCTTATTTTGACTGCAGGCTAGTGGTGTGTTTAGCATATACAAGTATGCTAGCGTAGAGACTTGAGGGTATATTTATTATCATGTTCTAGACCCGATAATTAAAATAACATATTGCTACTTATCACATCCATGATTATCACGCCCATAATTATATAATTATCACAGAGAATATATGAAATGTCTTGTGTGGTTTTTTTTTTGTTTGTTTGTTTTTTTATCTATAATAATCTGAACTACTTTTTTGGTGTACAACTAACAACAAATATTATGACTGGATTGCTATACAATATAATATAATATAATATTTTATTAATTTATAACACAGTTAATGCTGCATTATTTGTAAGTTTGACTATTTGGTTACCGTCTTACCCCACCTCTGTTCCCCCCCTACTCTCACTAGCTATGCCTATTAGCACCTCTCTCGCTTTACTTCTCTTCTTTTTCTTCCTCATTGCCTTTCCTTTTTCATCTTACTATACACAAAGAGCAATCCCCTCTCCACACTTGCATAGCGTAGTTCCACTGCCATACTTCACTAACTCATCATGACCGTGGAGCTTTCCTTCCCATCATCATCCAACCCCTTCCCTTGCCACATTACCAACCCCTATTCATCCGCAGTCAAATCCTCACACCTCATCCACATCTCTTCTTATCCTCCCCTTCTCATGTGCCTTTTTGCAGAGGTCATGTCAGTCTGCAAAAAACACGTCTCCAACTCTAACTTACATGACAATCCTGCTCAACAGACAAACTGAAGTCTCTCATATCCTCCCATTTATCATCTCTCACCGAGGTTATTGTAACCGAAATTAGTTCTCACAGGGTTCTGGCCTATCCATCTTCAATTCCGCTGCTCACCTGTTTTTCTTCTCTTGCCGCTCCACCTTTGCTGATCCCTTTCTTTCTGTTAATTGTTCACTGGCTCCCTGTCCTTTACAGAATCAAGTTCCAACTCCTCTCACTCATCTACAAAGCTCTCATTTACTCTCCTCCTCTCTGCATTTCTAGCATAATTGTCACTCACATTCACTCCCAGCCACTGCGTTCTGCCAATGTCTGACTAATGCCTCACCTCCTCCCTGATCTCCACGTCCCACTTCTGCCTACAGGATTTCTCCTGCACTGCTCCTAACCTCTGGACTGCCCTGAATTAAGTATAGATGCATAGAGAGGGCCGTCAAGATTGGGAGCAGGCCCAGATACTGGAGGGGGCATGACCAAATCTCAGAGGCGTGGCTACATTCCCTCCAAAAAAATTGGAAAAAATGCTTGCTGCGCCATAAGCGGCAGTGCAAGTTGTAAAGGAGAACATTTGTCCCCCTCAGCAGCACTGGAAAGGAGGGCAAAGTCCCCCTAAGTTACTGACCTAGGCCCCTGCTGTGCCCATCCAACAAGCCTGCTCCCCTTCTCACTCAGTGCCCCTGTACATATACACAGAAGACACGCTGGAGTGGAAAGGCGGCACTCCTCTGATAGTTAAGGGTTTTTACAGTATGTGCCTTTTATATTCCATCTGTGCACTGGCGTTTCTATAATGGGTGCAGTGTGTACGGTGCACCCGGGCCCCTGAGTCCAGAGGGGGCCCCCACCGCACACACTGCACCCATTTTTAAAATACTCACCCCTCCAAAGTCCAGCGTCGGCATCTGCAGCGCTATTGGAACACAGTAAAAATGGCTCAGCTGCCATTTTCACTGAGTTCTGTGCATGTGCAGTGGAGAAAACTCAGGGAAAATGGCCACCGCACCATTTTCCCGGAGATCTGCGCAAGCGCAGTAGAGTCTGAGCCCTCTAGAGCTCAGACTATAAAGTGCTCCGGGCAGAGAGAAGGGGGCCCGAACGGAGGAGGCTGAACACGGGCCTCCTCCTCTCTTAAAATGCCCCTGCAACTGTGTGAAAGAAGAAAGTGTATTACACTTCATGCTCAGGATTCACTTGGGTCCAGGGTCGGACTGGCCCACAGGGGTACCAGGGAAACCACCGGTAGGCCCCACTGCCTGAGGGCCCACTCCTTCCTCTAGGGATCAGGTTCCAGACGGTATTATACATGGTAGATATGTTGCATTACACTGCACTAAACTATTGTGTATTTCAAGCCTCTGTGGAGGATGGCCACACCCCCTTTTTAGACTGGCCACACTCCTAATTATGGGCCCCTATAACTACATTCCCCCGGTGGGCCCTTCATGCGCCAGTCTGACACTGCTTGGGTCCTGCAGTTTGTGCAATCAGATAAGCAATATTCTTCTATATGAAAGTATGTAATATTAATCTGCCCTTTATTCTCAGTCTATCATATGGTTTTACACTGAGTGCTTTTTGTTCTGTTTCTCATAGACAAGTTTAATTCCCTGCTGTTTTTTGGTATATGAAGAGTACTGCTCTACTGCTGCACTTGTTTTACAATTCACAAAGCTACCGTGAAGTGATCGCCCTGCACAAAACTTTACCATATACACACGCACACATTTACTGTATATACTGTACCTTCATATTAAGCCAGGGTGCACAACACACATCAATAACATAGTAATGATGAATATAAAGCCAAAAAAGGTACCGTGTTAAGACGATGGCCAATATTTACTAATATTCGTGTTTGTGTAGTGTTTAAACTAGTCTTGCATCGGGTGCATTTTCATGCAACTTTTAAAAACTATATACGCCAAGTTACGAAGCAGTCGACTTTATGGTTTTCGTGTTTTCCGATGTCGATGCCAGTCGGGTTTTTTTGGCACATTTACGGCCATCATTGTCGTTTGCGTAGGTGTTTTTGTTTTTTTGCTGTTTTTTTTTCTAAGTTAAATGCGGCAGGGTTTTTTTTTCCCGCGGCCGCATTTTCACTTTTAGTTTTGTTTTTCATCCCCGTTCGTGATTGGTTGTGTTTCAGATGGTAGGAGTGTCTGTGCACAACCATATAAATACGCCCCAAATTGTCCGCACCTCGTGGGTTTAGTTAGTGGTGAGGAGGGAAGTTGTGCTGTGGAGGTTGGTGAGTAGTTGGTTTGGTGAGGAGTTTTGTGGGCGATTTCTGAGTGTAGTATTGTGTTTGAAAGTAGTCTTGTCATTCTTGTAGTCTTGTTTTTTGTGGTTTTGTCTCATTTTTGGTCCAAGTTTTTTTTATTTATAGTCCCTTGTCAGTGTGTGTGTGTGTGTGTGTGTGTGTGTGTGTGTGTGTGTGTGTGTGTGTGTGTGTGTGTGTGATTTGTGCAGTGGTAGTGGAGGAGTGTGTTTGTCTTTTGTTTTTTCTGTGTTAAGTGTTTAGACACACAATTATGTGTGACTCACAGGTGGGTGAGGTGGAGGGTGTGAGTGAGGGGGAGGAGGTCGGTCAGGTGGAGGAGGTGAGTGTGAGTGAGGTTAGTGAGGTGAAGGAGGTGGGTGAGGTTGCTGCAGCAGCCTCAAGTGACAGTGATAGTGACAGTCAGAGTGCTCCGCAGCCACGCACCACTACTAAGACTGGGCTGAATATCAAGTTTAGTTATGCTGAAAATGTGGCATTGGTGCGGGAGCTGATGAAGTATCAGCGGCAGCTATTTGGCCCTGAGTCCGCCAAGGTGCCAACACGGAAGAAGACGGTGTTGTGGGCGAAAGTTGTTGCTGCTGTCAATAGTGAGGGGGTGGTAAAGTGGACGGAAGACACGTGCCGCAAACGGTACTATGACAAAGCCACGTGTCAAGTCCAAAATGGCCAAGGAGGCGAAGTCGGCTCGAAAAACCGGTGGTGGCCAGCCCTATATTGCAAGATATCTGGAGTATGAGGAGCCCATGCGGAGTGTAATACCTCCTGAAGTAGTGTCTGCAACCCATGTCCGGGATTCAGATAGGCCCAGGAAGAATGGTGAGCATGTGTATTTGCATTAACATTCTATGACATTTTTTTTTTGTTCAAATGTGTGTCATGTGACGTTGCATATTACTCCCATCTTTAAGTGTGTGTCAGCAAATACCTTGTTTTTGGTAATGTTTTCTACAAAAGCCAATGTAACATCTTACTTTATTGTATGTCATGTTTTTTTTCCCAGTATATTTTCCATGTGTAGTTTGGACTTGGTGTGTCATTGAATTGTCCAGCAATAATGTTTTCCTTTTGGACATTTTTTATTATTTAATTTGGACTATGTTTTATATTTAGTTTATCCATGTGCAATGTTTCCAAAACAGTGGTTGTCATGTTAAAGGATGGAGTAGTGGAAAGTGGTTTGGAAACATGTGTAATGTCATTATTACTGAATGTAATATATTGTTTTAAAAATCCACTATTTGTTTGTTCATTTTGAGTTTGTATTTGTACCCTGACACAACACTGCAGTGTAATTTTTAAATTTGTGTTTTGTTTTTGTTTGGCTCATATAGTGGTAATGTGTGTTTGGAGTGCCACATCACAGAGCAATTTATATATTGCATCTGTAATATTTTTACTTTCAATACAAAATGTAGATGTGTGTGTTTTTGGTTGTTAATGTATGTATTTTTACTTGTGTCCTATGTCAGTACATGTTTTCCTGTGTTGCACTTTCCATAGTGCATATGGCTATTGGACAATGTTTCTTGTTTTATGTAGTTGTTTTTTGGTTTCCGGTCCTTATGTTTTTGTTAAAAATAAAGCAAGCATTTATTTAAGAATAAATGTTTATAAACATAATGGGTGGATGTATCAACAATAGCATGAATCCATGTTTTTTTATTATATTTTTACAGTGTTAGAAAAAAGCTGTACTACTCGTCCTACAGTAACTCCCATCACATCTGATGATGATGATGACGCTGCGGAAGCAGGTAAAGTGTCCATTGTAGTATAGGGTATGTTTGTAAAGGAATGGCCATAACAAAATTTCACTTTCAATAATAGGTCCATCAAAAGAAGTCTGGAGCAGCAGAAGTGGGACTTCTGTAAGACACCACCACAAAAAACTTGTGGCAGTAAAGAAAGCAAGGTCTGATGTCCAGGGCCAACCCTAGCAGGCTACCCCGCCACGAAGATTATCCACAGTATGTTCGGTCCCCCCACTAAAAAATTTTGGACACACCTCCAAGACATCAACCACACTCCCCTCATCTTGATTGTGAGTATCAAACTGAAATAAATGTAAACAATTTCAGACTGTAATCAAACTTTTTCTTAACCGCATTAAGTCAAAGCACATCAAAATCTTATATACTTACCAAAGTAAGTAAAACATGAAATGGAATCCAAGCAAAATGGCCTTGTCCACATCCAGTAAAGATATGCATGTCCATTTGAGCCATACAGTAGCACATTGTGTGTAAGAAGCTGCAACAGAAACTCATGTTTATTTTTTGAAAATAGTTTGGTGGTTTAACAAATTTGCGCATGTGTGTTTGACCTCACATTGCCAAATACATATAAAAACATTACTATGTTTTAGAAAAGCTATAAGGTAACACATTATGGATTAAAATGTGTTTTGGTGGAGTATGTCTGATCTACAATAAAACTAAAGTGTTTGCTTTCACAATGAAGTAACCAGACACATTTGCCACAAACTGGCATATGTATGTATTTCAGTTCAGAGTGATGATGTTGCTAGGCAGAATATCTGAAAGCAACAGTGAATGACATGTGTTCCATGTGTAGTGATTTGTTTTCATTTATCAAACATATGGATAGCTAACGGAGATTTTTTTCAACATTTCAGCTTCTAGTCCTGGAAACAGCATCCCTCTGCAACAACAGCAATACAGTGACATGGATGAGACAATCATCTTAGAAATGCAGCCATTAATCCAAGGAATCAGCCCCCCAGCACCTGTGAGTACACCACCACAGCAAAGCACACCACCACCACAACACAGCCCAACAACACCAGTAACACAAGGCCCTGATCAGGTATTTTGGACCATTTGGGCTAGACAGCAGGCCACTAAGGAAGATTGCCTGCGTAGGCAGACACAAATGTTTGCAAGCCTACCATGTCTCCTCAGAAGAATAACCAGAAATATGAGTAGACAAAATGAACAAACCGAGAATTGGCAATACCATGGAACTCATGCGTACAGACATTACACAGGTCATGGCCAACTTACAGCGCATAATGGAAGAACAGCACAGACAACAGCAAAGATATATGAGCATTTTTCAAAACAATCAAAAGATAAATGAAAGTTTATTCCGAATTGTAGACAATCAAAATGCTGCTACACGTGAACTCAATGCCACCCTCACTAACCTGAATGAAACACTCAGATCCATGCACCAACAGCAAATAAGCAGCAGTTCTGGTACGACTACTCCAAATATCACGCCAGTCTCATCACCAACAAGACGCTCCACCAGAGCACGACAACATGACATTGCTAAAGGCAAAGCGCAGGACAAGCAGGCACCCAAAAAAAATAACTACAATTTTTTTTTCATACATTTCTGATAAGTAAATCAAAATAGTTAGTAATTGTATGTTTGCCAAAATATATATAACACTTAGCTCCTTGACAATTTATACAACATCATTAATTATAAGTGGTACAAACAACAACATGAAATGTGTACGCACATTTATTCTTTACCATCTTTGATTTTTTTGGGAGGAGGGTAATGTTGTTAGAGCTGCACATACATGTTAGCAGGAAGTAACCAGACCACTTGATTTTATTTCTAATCATTACTCTTTCTAGATTCCAATCATTCTCCTATCCTGCAGCCAATACAAATTACAATGTGATTGTTAACTCTTTTACATTTATGCTCTATACAACATTACAAGAATAACACAATTGAGTTGCCTAAAAAGCTTTTAACATGTTGTCAATGAATTTAGATATTTCAGTGCCAAATTGAATGTCATTATTGTTGGGCCATGTTTGTGTGTGTTAAAAATGAGTAATAATGTTGTTACACATGATGAAAAAACCAAAAAATATGTAAATTTTAACCCAAAAACTAATAATGTGTATAATAATGTATATATGTGGCAAACTGTGTATTTACTGACAAATCAGCAAGTTTACTGCAGCAAACATTACGAAATAAATTATTTTTTAAGAGAGTAAGTTTGTTGCCCTTAAATACGATGGAGCATCACACATAGGGACACATGTATTCCTCAAGGCTAACATATTATATGTTGAGGAGTGTTTATTTAGAAGACAGGTTCTCAAACTCAGCCCTCAGGAACCCACACAGTGCATGTTTTGCAGGTCTAATCACAGATTCACAAGTGACATAAATAGCTCCACCTGTGAACCTTTTAAAATGTGTTTGTGAGTAATTCATACACCTGTGCTTCTACTGGGTTACGTGCAAAACATGCACTGTGTGGGGTCCTGGGGGCCGAGTTTGAGAACCTGTGCATTAGGACGTAACACACAATCATAAAGTAAAAGACTAAATGGATTATGTGTGCTTGTAATAAATTAGCAGTGCAAGTATACGAACACTTATCCAGACTTAATGCATGCCACTCATAATCTGTTGTTGTGAGTTTTAAAATAAACACAATACACATGCGACATTTGTTTTGCATAAAGCAAGGGTATGTTTGTATGTCTCAAGGAGACAGACACATTCTGAGTAATGGTGTTTAAAATAAAAATGGGCCAACATCTATTTATGATTATACAACAAATGAAATAAGCAAACCAAACTTACCTTAGAAATAGCGAGTGATGAGCTCTTGCCTAACCTGCCTCCCTACATCTGTACTCCAAGTATCACCAGACGTCTCTAATTCTTCTGCTTGCTGGCTGCTTTCTTCATCCTCCTCCTCCTCCTCAACATGTGGCAGATGTTGTTGCAAACACATGTTATGAAGAAAGCAGCAGAACACAATTTGAGTCACCTTTGAGGGACTATACAACAAAAGGCCTGCAGACTTATCCAGACACCGAAACCTAGATTTCAGCACACCAAAACATCTTTCTATCACATTCCGCGTGGACTTATGTGCATGATTGTAATTGTGTTCAGCAGGGGTATCAGGTCGGGACAATGGAGTTAGAAGCCAAGAGAAACAGCCATATCCTCCATCACCTAAAAGACAGATATAGTAACGTGATTCATGTTAAGATACAGCAACACATAAGTAACACACTGTGGGGCAGATGTATTAACCTGTAGAAGGCATAAGGAAGTGATAAACCAGTGATATGTGCAAGGTAATAAAGGCAGCGGACAATGTGTTCCTAAATGTTCATTTACATATAGGAGCTGATTGGCTGGTGCCTTTATCACCTTGCACATATCACTGGTTTCACACTTCCTTATGCCTTCTACAGGTTAATACTAGAGATGAGCGGGTTCGGTTTCTCTGAATCCGAACCCGCCCGAACTTCATGTTTTTTTTCACGGGTCCGAGCGACTCGGATCTTCCCGCCTTGCTCGGTTAACCCGAGCGCACCCGAACGTCATCATGACGCTGTCGGATTCTCGCGAGGCTCGGATTCTATCGCGAGACTCGGATTCTATATAAGGAGCCGCGCGTCGCCGCCATTTTCACACGTGCATTGAGATTGATAGGGAGAGGACGTGGCTGGCGTCCTCTCCATTTAGATTAGGGTTGAGAGAGAGAGAGAGAGAGAGAGATTGACCTGAGGCTGTGATACTGTAGAAGAGAGTGCAGAGTTTAGTGACTGACGACCACAGTGACCACCAGACAGTGCAGTTGTTTGTTTTATTTAATATATCCGTTCTCTGCCTGAAAAAAACGATACACACAGTGACTCAGTCACATACCATATCTGTGTGCACTGCTCAGCCCAGTGTGCTGCATCAATGTATATATATATCTGACTGTGCTCAGCTCACACAGCTTATAATTGTGGGGGAGACTGGGGAGCACTGCAGTGCCAGTTATAGGTTATAGCAGGAGCCAGGAGTACATAATATTATATTAAAATTAAACAGTGCACACTTTTGCTGCAGGAGTGCCACTGCCAGTGTGACTAGTGACCAGTGACCTGACCACCAGTATATATAATATTAGTAGTATACTATCTCTTTATCAACCAGTCTATATTAGCAGCAGACACAGTACAGTGCGGTAGTTCACGGCTGTGGCTACCTCTGTGTCGGCACTCGGCAGCCCGTCCATAATTGTATATACCACCTAACCGTGGTTTTTTTTTCTTTCTTTATACATACATACTAGTTACGAGTATACTATCTCTTTATCAACCAGTCTATATTAGCAGCAGACACAGTACAGTGCGGTAGTTCACGGCTGTGGCTACCTCTGTGTCGGCACTCGGCAGCCCGTCCATAATTGTATATACCACCTAACCGTGGTTTTTTTTTCTTTCTTTATACATACATACTAGTTACGAGTATACTATCTCTTTATCAACCAGTCTATATATTAGCAGCAGACACAGTACAGTGCGGTAGTTCACGGCTGTGGCTACCTCTGTGTCGGCACTCGGCAGCCCGTCCATAATTGTATATACCACCTAACCGTGGTTTTTTTTTCTTTCTTTATAGTCATACTAGTTACGAGTATACTATCTCTTTATCAACCAGTCTATATTAGCAGCAGACACAGTACAGTGCGGTAGTTCACGGCTGTGGCTACCTCTGTGTCGGCACTCGGCAGCCCGTCCATAATTGTATATACCACCTAACCGTGGTTTTTTTTTCTTTCTTTATACATACATACTAGTTACGAGTATATTATCTCTTTATCAACCAGTCTATATTAGCAGCAGACACAGTACAGTGCGGTAGTTCACGGCTGTGGCTACCTCTGTGTCGGCACTCGGCAGCCCGTCCATAATTGTATATACCACCTAACCGTGGTTTTTTTTTCTTTCTTTATACATACATACTAGTTACGAGTATACTATCTCTTTATCAACCAGTCTATATTAGCAGCAGACACAGTACAGTGCGGTAGTTCACGGCTGTGGCTACCTCTGTGTCGGCACTCGGCAGCCCGTCCATAATTGTATATACCACCTAACCGTGGTTTTTTTTTCTTTCTTTATACATACATACTAGTTACGAGTATACTATCTCTTTATCAACCAGTCTATATATTAGCAGCAGACACAGTACAGTGCGGTAGTTCACGGCTGTGGCTACCTCTGTGTCGGCACTCGGCAGCCCGTCCATAATTGTATATACCACCTAACCGTGGTTTTTTTTTCTTTCTTTATACATACATACTAGTTACGAGTATACTATCTCTTTATCAACCAGTCTATATATTAGCAGCAGACACAGTACAGTGCGGTAGTTCACGGCTGTGGCTACCTCTGTGTCGGCACTCGGCAGCCCGTCCATAATTGTATATACCACCTAACCGTGGTTTTTTTTTCTTTCTTTATACATACATACTAGTTACGAGTATACTATCTCTTTATCAACCAGTCTATATATTAGCAGCAGACACATTACAGTGCGGTAGTTCACGGCTGTGGCTACCTCTGTGTCGGCACTCGGCAGCCCGTCCATAATTGTATATACCACCTAACCGTGGTTTTTTTTTCTTTCTTTATACATACATACTAGTTACGAGTATACTATCTCTTTATCAACCAGTCTATATATTAGCAGCAGACACAGTACAGTGCGGTAGTTCACGGCTGTGGCTACCTCTGTGTCGGCACTCGGCAGCCCGTCCATAATTGTATACTAGTATCCAATCCATTCATCTCCATTGTTTACCTGAGGTGCCTTTTAGTTGTGCCTATTAAAATATGGAGAACAAAAATGTTGAGGTTCCAAAATTAGGGAAAGATCAAGATCCACTTCCACCTCGTGCTGAAGCTGCTGCCACTAGTCATGGCCGAGACGATGAAATGCCAGCAACGTCGTCTGCCAAGGCCGATGCCCAATGTCATAGTACAGAGCATGTCAAATCCAAAACACCAAATATCAGTAAAAAAAGGACTCCAAAACCTAAAATAAAATTATCGGAGGAGAAGCGTAAACTTGCCAATATGCCATTTACCACACGGAGTGGCAAGGAACGGCTGAGGCCCTGGCCTATGTTCATGGCTAGTGGTTCAGCTTCACATGAGGATGGAAGCACTCAGCCTCTCGCTAGAAAAATGAAAAGACTAAAGCTGGCAAAAGCAGTAGCACCGCAAAGAACTGTGCGTTCTTCGAAATCCCAAATCCACAAGGAGAGTCCGACTCCAATTGTGTCGGTTGCGATGCCTGACCTTCCCAACACTGGACGTGAAGAGCATGCGCCTTCCACCATTTGCACGCCCCCTGCAAGTGATGGAAGGAGCACCCGCAGTCCAGTTCCTGATAGTCAGATTGAAGATGTCAGTGTTGAAGTACACCAGGATGAGGAGGATATGGGTGTTGCTGGCGCTGGGGAGGAAATTGACCAGGAGGATTCTGATGGTGAGGTGGTTTGTTTAAGTCAGGCACCCGGGGAGACACCTGTTGTCCGTGGTAGGAATATGGCCGTTGACATGCCTGGTGAAAATACCAAAAAAATCAGCTCTTCGGTGTGGAAGTATTTCACCAGAAATGCGGACAACAGGTGTCAAGCCGTGTGTTCCCTTTGTCAAGCTGTAATAAGTAGGGGTAAGGACGTTAACCACCTCGGAACATCCTCCCTTATACGTCACCTGCAGCGCATTCATAATAAGTCAGTGACAAGTTCAAAAACTTTGGGTGACAGCGGAAGCAGTCCACTGACCAGTAAATCCCTTCCTCTTGTAACCAAGCTCACGCAAACCACCCCACCAACTCCCTCAGTGTCAATTTCCTCCTTCCCCAGGAATGCCAATAGTCCTGCAGGCAATGTCACTGGCAATTCTGACGAGTCCTCTCCTGCCTGGGATTTCTCCGATGCATCCTTGCGTGTAACGCCTACTGCTGCTGGCGCTGCTGTTGTTGCTGCTGGGAGTCGATGGTCATCCCAGAGGGGAAGTCGTAAGCCCACTTGTACTACTTCCAGTAAGCAATTGACTGTTCAACAGTCCTTTGCGAGGAAGATGAAATATCACAGCAGTCATCCTGCTGCAAAGCGGATAACTGAGGCCTTGACAACTATGTTGGTGTTAGACGTGCGTCCGGTATCCGCCGTTAGTTCACAGGGAACTAGACAATTTATTGAGGCAGTGTGCCCCCGTTACCAAATACCATCTAGGTTCCACTTCTCTAGGCAGGCGATACCGAGAATGTACACGGACGTCAGAAAAAGACTCACCAGTGTCCTAAAAAATGCAGTTGTACCCAATGTCCACTTAACCACGGACATGTGGACAAGTGGAGCAGGGCAGGGTCAGGACTATATGACTGTGACAGCCCACTGGGTAGATGTATGGACTCCCGCCGCAAGAACAGCAGCGGCGGCACCAGTAGCAGCATCTCGCAAACGCCAACTCTTTCCTAGGCAGGCTACGCTTTGTATCACCGCTTTCCAGAATACGCACACAGCTGAAAACCTCTTACGGCAACTGAGGAAGATCATCGCGGAATGGCTTACCCCAATTGGACTCTCCTGTGGATTTGTGGCATCGGACAACGCCAGCAATATTGTGTGTGCATTAAATATGGGCAAATTCCAGCACGTCCCATGTTTTGCACATACCTTGAATTTGGTGGTGCAGAATTTTTTAAAAAACGACAGGGGCGTGCAAGAGATGCTGTCGGTGGCCAGAAGAATTGCGGGACACTTTCGGCGTACAGGCACCACGTACAGAAGACTGGAGCACCACCAAAAACTACTGAACCTGCCCTGCCATCATCTGAAGCAAGAAGTGGTAACGAGGTGGAATTCAACCCTCTATATGCTTCAGAGGTTGGAGGAGCAGCAAAAGGCCATTCAAGCCTATACAATTGAGCACGATATAGTAGGTGGAATGCACCTGTCTCAAGCGCAGTGGAGAATGATTTCAACGTTGTGCAAGGTTCTGATGCCCTTTGAACTTGCCACACGTGAAGTCAGTTCAGACACTGCCAGCCTGAGTCAGGTCATTCCCCTCATCAGGCTTTTGCAGAAGAAGCTGGAGACATTGAAGGAGGAGCTAACACGGAGCGATTCCGCTAGGCATGTGGGACTTGTGGATGGAGCCCTTAATTCGCTTAACAAGGATTCACGGGTGGTCAATCTGTTGAAATCAGAGCACTACATTTTGGCCACCGTGCTCGATCCTAGATTTAAAGCCTACCTTGGATCTCTCTTTCCGGCAGACACAAGTCTGCTGGGGTTGAAAGACCTGCTGGTGACAAAATTGTCAAGTCAAGCGGAACGCGACCTGTCAACATCTCCTCCTTCACATTCTCCCGCAACTGGGGGTGCGAGGAAAAGGCTCAGAATTCCGAGCCCACCCGCTGGCGGTGATGCAGGGCAGTCTGGAGCGACTGCTGATGCTGACATCTGGTCCGGACTGAAGGACCTGACAACGATTACGGATACGGACATGTCGTCTACTGGCACTGCATATGATTCTCTCCCCATTGAAAGAATGGTGGAGGATTATATGAGTGACCGCATCCAAGTAGGCACGTCACACAGTCCGTACTTATACTGGCAGGAAAAAGAGGCAATTTGGAGGCCCTTGCACAAACTGGCTTTATTCTACCTAAGTTGCCCTCCCACAAGTGTGTACTCCGAAAGAGTGTTTAGTGCCGCCGCTCACCTTGTCAGCAATCGGCGTACGAGGTTACATCCAGAAAATGTGGAGAAGATGATGTTCATTAAAATGAATTATAATCAATTCCTCCGCGGAGACATTGACCAGCAGCAATTGCCTCCACAAAGTACACAGGGAGCTGAGATGGTGGATTCCAGTGGGGACGAATTGATAATCTGTGAGGAGGGGGATGTACACGGTGATATATCGGAGGGTGATGATGAGGTGGACATCTTGCCTCTGTAGAGCCAGTTTGTGCAAGGAGAGATTAATTGCTTCTTTTTTGGGGGGGGTCCAAACCAACCCGTCATATCAGTCACAGTCGTGTGGCAGACCCTGTCACTGAAATGATGGGTTGGTTAAAGTGTGCATGTCCTGTTTTGTTTATACAACATATGGGTGGGTGGGAGGGCCCAAGGACAATTCCATCTTGCACCTCTTTTTTCTTTTCTTTTTCTTTGCATCATGTGCTGATTGGGGAGGGTTTTTTGGAAGGGACATCCTGCGTGACACTGCAGTGCCACTCCTAAATGGGCCCGGTGTTTGTGTCGGCCACTAGGGTCGCTAATCTTACTCACACAGTCAGCTACCTCATTGCGCCTCTTTTTTTCTTTGCGTCATGTGCTGTTTGGGGAGGGGTTTTTGGAAGGGACATCCTGCGTGACACTGCAGTGCCACTCCTAGATGGGCCCGGTGTTTGTGTCGGCCACTAGGGTCGCTAATCTTACTCACACAGCTACCTCATTGCGCCTCTTTTTTTCTTTGCGTCATGTGCTGTTTGGGGAGGGTTTTTTGGAAGGGCCATCCTGCGTGACACTGCAGTGCCACTCCTAGATGGGCCCGGTGTTTGTGTCGGCCACTAGGGTCGCTAATCTTACTCACACAGCTACCTCATTGCGCCTCTTTTTTTCTTTGCGTCATGTGCTGTTTGGGGAGGGTTTTTTGGAAGGGACATCCTGCGTGACACTGCAGTGCCACTCCTAGATGGGCCCGGTGTTTGTGTCGGCCACTAGGGTCGCTTATCTTACTCACACAGCGACCTCGGTGCAAATTTTAGGACTAAAAATAATATTGTGAGGTGTGAGGTATTCAGAATAGACTGAAAATGAGTGTAAATTATGGTTTTTGAGGTTAATAATACTTTGGGATCAAAATGACCCCCAAATTCTATGATTTAAGCTGTTTTTTAGTGTTTTTTGAAAAAAACACCCGAATCCAAAACACACCCGAATCCGACAAAAAAAATTTGGTGAGGTTTTGCCAAAACGCGTTCGAACCCAAAACACGGCCGCGGAACCGAACCCAAAACCAAAACACAAAACCCGAAAAATTTCAGGCGCTCATCTCTAGTTAATACATCTGCCCCTGTATTTGGACAAAGTATACGCAGCCCTACACATATCAAATTACATACTCAGCAGCCATCCATCTGGCATTTGTCCATCCTCAAACTTATCAAAGAGGGATGACTGACTGAGGATGAAGGAGTCATGGCAGCCCCCAGGGTAACCAGCAACAACACTCATTATTTTGATATTTGCATCACAAACCACCTGCACATTTGTGGAGTGCTCTAGATGCAGAGGCAGAACTCTGGGAGGCAATGGAGTCATCTGCCGCCGGGCTCCTGCTCTGAAGGGGGGCACCTCTCCTCCCATTCTGTGACATCATTGAATTAAGTTAATTGATAGCTGCCACTGTCTTTTCAGTGGCCGACTTCCTCACTGGTCCCTGAACCTTACAAATCACACCCTCTTTATTATACACATTTTACAAGTGTCACACCCAGGATTAGAAACCGCAACCTATTACACTGGAAGCAGACACCTTACTGATGAAGCTATTTGCTCCTGTATAGGAAATATGAGAATTTTAACTATATGAAGTTACTTCTCTGACAATTACACGTAACTTCATATAGTTAGCATTGTCATGCTTCCTGTACAGGAGCAAATAGCTCCATCAGAAAAGTGTCTGCTGTTAGTGTAATAGGTCGTGGGTTCTAATCCTGGGTATGACTGCTAAGAAATGTGTGATTTAAAATAAAAGACAATTAAATGTATAAATACAGTATATACATTTTTTTCAGAACACTCCATACACTCACACACACATATTTATCTTGATATAGGAAATAGGGGGGCACCAATATTTATCTTGCCTCCGGGCAACTGGGATGAACTTACGCCACTGTCTAGATGTCGATTAGTATAGATGTGCTGCCTGCCCCTAGGTGGTCTCAGCTGAATGTGTGTGCAATCTATGGCTCCAAGCACATTGGGCATGCCAGCCAGCTCATAGAAATCTACCCTGACGACATGCCACTGAGACTCCTGGGTAGGGAAGCAGATTGAGGCATCGATGTGGGGCTGCAGAACAGCCAACACCTGTGTGTATATTTGAAAGAACAATAAACATGAGATTTTAGGACAGAACTGGCCACCGAGAAATTAAAACAAAAAAAAGAGGTAGTTAGGTATACATCACCTGTGTTAATATTCTCGAAAATGAGGGCTGTGAGATTCCTATGACATCCCCAGACACAGCCTGAAAGCTGCCAGTAGCCATAAAGTGCAACACAGCCAGGAGTTTGTGCAGGCCTGAGACAGAGCGAGAGCGTGCTGTCTCAGGGTCTAGGCCCAGTTTGACAAGGTCATACAGACGGAAAATGTTATTACGATTTAGACGGAACATCTGTATGACCATATCATCGGGCAATGCATTCAAGTTTAAACACCCCCTAAAAAAACGAGGCCTGCGCAGCCTCCGCGGAACCTGTACAACCTGCTGACCATGTTCAGTTTGTTGGCCCTGGTTACTTACAGGCTGATGTCTGAGTCTGAGGAATCCCACAGCACACAAAATATCACTGGTCCACAGTCCTGCTGCCATTTCTGAGTGGAGGTGGATTGAATTGGGCCTAACATCCTTTTATAGGCATCCGTATTCAGGTGTGATTGATTTTTGAGTTGCAACACATGTAAACACGGCTGAAAAAAGCAGGTCTATTTTTTTGCTGCTTTTTTTAACGAATCGCAAAAAAATACGACCGCAATTGAGCACTCAGAGACTAACACCCAAATACGAATGAATAGTGAATACCCGTGTTGTATGAAATAACCGCGTTTGACCGATGGTCTATTCATTCGTATTTCTGAACTTTGAAAATCAAACCATTACGAATAGTCCAAACACTGCTGAGATTGGTACTTAGTGAATTCCCGTGTTGGGACTTAGAAAAAAAAACCATATCGAACAAACTCGATTTTTTAGTAAATATTGGCCGATGAATCCACCTGGCTTCCAGTCTAAGTAGTCTGGCCTCTTTGCAGTATAAAATCATTGATCATGTTCCTAAATCCATGATAAGATGATAGGGCCAAGACCCTACTTAAACTGGAGGCCAGATGGATTCATCGCCTTTACATGGTAATATGTAAATCTTAAATTTAAATATATATATTTTTTGTAAAATATATTTTTCTATTTTGACAGTTATTCTGCCCCTATTTAGATGGATTTCCTGGAGGGGTTTGCATTTTTTTATGTTAGTTGTTGGTTATAGTATACCAGTAAATTTCCTTGACTGTATCATGTCTGTGTTCTTTTGTGTACCTGTTTGTTTTATTTTTTGCACATGGTAATGATGGTTTGTGTATACACTGTAATGGTTGGCTTCTGGGTAGCACCAGTTATTTATTTATTAACAGTTTCGTATATAGTGCAGCGTATTCTGTTGTGCTTTACAATTGGAACAAAACTGCATAATAACAAAGAGTCATAGAGGTAGGAAGCAGGTGCTCGCAAGCAAACAATCTATAGGGAAATAGGCATTGATACAGAAGGATATGTGCTACATATCAGGGACATGCAGTGAGCTAAATGGCTCAGGAGTAGGGAGGCCAATCCCGGGCCATTTTTTCAATCCCGGGATTCCGGGATTGCAGTAGGGATCAGTGAAGAAGGGTGTAGGGAGCAGCGCTGGAGGGTAGGTAGCAGTGCGGGAGGGTGTAGGTAGCTGGGCGGGAGGGTGTAGGTAGCTGGGCGGGAGGATGTAGGTAGCTGGGCGGGAGGATGTAGGTAGCTGGGCGGGAGGATGTAGGTAGCTGGGCGGGAGGATGTAGGTAGCTGGGCGGGAGGAAGTAGGTAGCGGTGCGGGAGGGAGGCTGTTAGCACTGCTCGGAGGGAGGGTGGGTGTAAGTAATACCACTTACTATTAGGTGATCGGCAGCCATGGACACACTGAACGCGGTGGCATTTCAAATGAAGCGCCGGCCGCCAGCCAACCAGAGCTGGCGGACCGGCAGCCAATCATGGAAGAGGCCGCAGCAGTCGCTCCTGATTGGCTGCCGCTGCTGCGGCAGCTTCCCTGATTGGCTGCCGGTCTGCCAGCTCTGATTGGCTGGCGGCCAGCGCCACATTTGAAGTGCCGCCGTGTTCACCGTTTGTCTATGGCTGCCGTCTGCCTAATAGTAAGTAGTATTATTTACACACCCACCCTCCCGCACATGCGCAGTGTAATCCCGTGAATCCCGGGATTGTATGCTCCAATCACGGGATTCAAATCCCGGCATTTTTGGGCTCAAATCCTGGGATCCCGCCGATCCCGATGCCGGGATTGGCCTCCCTACTTCCTACTCTGGCTAGCACCAGAGCCAGATTTAAACGCAATATATGAGCCAAAGGGTACATGTGGACATTATACACAGGTGCAGCAGTATAAACTTCTGGAAATTTGGTGAGTTTTGATCTGAGAAGTGCAGAAAAGGTCAGCGCACCTGCCATAGACTTTTTACTCCAGAGTTTTGGCAATAAAAAATGATTAGAATAATGCAAAGAAGATATTTCAAACATATTCTTTGTATTTTTCATATACTTTATACAGTCAAAACTCTGGCACAAACGTTAGTATGACAGGAAAGGGTCTGCCTCTCCTGCCCCACCCCACCGCACGTCACTGCTACCTATTGCATAATGGTCCATCCAGATTGCAAAGGCTCTTAAGGGGCTGTATGATATTGTCACTCAGCAATGTTGGCCAAGGGTCAGGAGGATGTGAATGTGAAGAAAGACAAAATAAGTGAGCCTATTTTTAGGAAGATCAGTAAGGAGACTATTGCAATAATCAACACGGGAGATAAATGGATTAGAGTTTTTGCAGTGTCTTGTGTAAGATATGAAAGTATTTTTGATAAGTTTCTTAGATGTATGTAACATGATTTTGATACAAATTGAACATGGAGAACAAAGGACAGTTCAGAGTCAAGAATGACTCCTAGGCAGCGAGCTTGTGGGGTAGGGTCATTGTTGAGTTATCAACAGTGATAAAGATATCAGGTCAGAAACTATTATTAGCTGGTGGAAATATGATTAATTCTGTTTGGAAATATTAAGTTGGCAAGATGACATCTAAAATGAAATGTCAGAAAGGCGTTCAGTGACACAGCTCCAATACAGATAGAGACAAATCAGGGGAGGATATGTAGATTTGAGTATCATCTACATACAGATGATACTGAAATCCATCCAATACAATGGTATAGATTGAGAAAAGCAGAGGACTTAAGACTGAGCCAAGCGGTACTCCAAATGATAAAGGTAGCGAAGAGGAGGTGGATTCAAAGAAACAAACACTGAAAGAGCATTTGGTAGGATGAGAACCAAGAAAGGGCTGTGCCCTGGAGACCTAGGGATTGTAGTGTTTGTATGAGAAGAAAGTGGTCAACGGTGTCAAAAGCGGCAGAGAGATCAAGGAGAATAAGTAGTGAGTAATGGCCTTTAGACTTAGCAGTGACCAGATCATTCACTACCTTAGTCAGTGTCACACGCCATAGGCGGCGTGCACCGCGCTTACCCCTGCGTGCCTGCTGGTCTGTGTTGCGGCCTCCGCCTTCGGTGGTCCACGGGCTTCGGCGTCTGGCTGGCGTGGCTCCTGGCGGTTCCCCGGGGCAGGGGCGCCGCCATGACACCCGGCATCACGTGGGCGGGGAGCAGGTGACGTCATCAGACTGTTCCGCCAATCCAGCGGAGGCGGGAGATTCGAAGGCAGACGCCGGGCAGAGCCTCGGTGCCTGAGTATCGTCTTTTCCCCTGAAGTAGATGCCAGGGCTCTTGTTCCTGGCGAAACTCTCTGCAGTCGTACCCCAGTGTCTCCGGCACTTCCAGGTGCCAGTTGCTGCACAGTTCCAGCATATACAGCGGCTGGTGTGTTCCTCTGCAATCCAGTCACCAGTGCTTCTTGGAGTCAGCGTGGGCTGCGGGCTAAACGCCGCTCTCAAGTTCTACAAGTCATCAGTGTCTTTAAACACCGTTCCCAAGTTTTGCAAGTTACCAGTGTCTTTAACCACCGCTCTCAAGTCATACAAATCATCAGTGTCTTTAACCACCGCTCTCAAGTCATACAAATCATCAGTGTCTTTAACCACCGCTCACAAGTGTTTCAAATCATCAGAGTCTTTAACCACCGTTCACCAGTTCTTCAAATCATCAGTATTTCTAAAAACATCACTCACAAGTTCTTCAGCCACTATTATCTTGTACCAACACTCAGAAGTACTTCTTTTCCCAGAATCTTTAACATTGCTTACAAGTTCTCCTATTGGCCTGGACATTCCCCCCATACGTTCCTTCTCTGCTATGTGACATTGTGTTGCTCCCTTCCTGCAATAAAGTTCTTTAATATTTTCACCAAGCTTTACTGTCAGAGTCCTGTATGAGGAAGACCTATATCAAGCCATCCCTGTTCCGACCCAACTGTGATTCCTCTCCCCTACCATCGGGAGAACCCCCGAGTTCACAACACCCCCAAACCTAGGTCAGTGACAGTATACTCAGGCCTCATGGACCCGGGGGATCGGAGCCCAGAGACAAGTACCATCCAGGACTTGATTTCTCGAGTACAAAGTCAGGAAACAGCACAGGGCCAGGTGATGCATTATCTCCAGGAATTATCTGGCCAGCTGGATCAAATTCAGATTTCTCTGGCTTCAGTAGTACTGGCCCCAGCTCCAGCACCCGCTCCAGTGGTTGTCTCTAGTAATGTTCCATCCTTCTCTGGAACAAGGTCACGCCTACAGCTCCCTACTCCTTCTCGCTATAATGGGAATCCAAAGAATTGCCGTAGTTTTCTCAATCAGTGCGAGGTAGATTTTGAACTTCTTTCACATAACTTCCCTACTGATCGGTCCAAGGTGGCATACATTATTTCTTTGCTCGAGGGTTCAGCGTTGGATTGGGTGTCTCCGATATGGGAGCGATCTGACCAATTGGTTTCTAGTTACACCAATTTCATTACGTCATTCCAGAGGATCTTTGATGAGCCCGGCAGGACGACTGCTGCCTCTGCAGACTTGCTTCGTGTTCGACAAGGCTCTCGTTCAGTGGGACAGTATGTAATTAATTTTCACACCATAGCCTCAGAACTGCGCTGGAATAATAATGCCCTTCGGGCTGCCATTTGGAACGGGCTCTCCGATTGTCTAGTGACGAGTTGGTCACTATAGATTTGCCGGATTCTTTAGAACAGTTGATCTCGCTCTGTGTAAAGGTGGATCTTCGCATGCAGGAACGAGGTGGCGAACGTAGTCGGTCAGATCGATCAAGGGTCCGATCTCTTCCATCTAAGCAAACGGTTATTCCAAGTCCTGATGAACCTATGCAGATTAATCGATCTCGGCTGTCCCCAGAAGAACGTCAGCGTCGTCGTGAGGGTAGACTCTGCCTCTACTGTGGAGCCGCGGATCACTTTCTCAAGTTTTGCAAGTCTCGTCCGGGAAACGGGCAGTCCTAGCTTGTTGCGGAGGAGTCGAGCTAGGGGTTTCTTCTAAACCTTCTCCGCCAGTGGACTGTTTACTCTCTGTGTCTCTGTTCTCCGAGTCAATAGCCAAACCCGTTAAGGCTCTGCTGGACTCAGGGGCTGCAGGGATTTTTTTTTTCCCTTTCCTGTGCCCAGGATCTGGGTTTTCAGCTACAGTCGGTCAAACGACCTATTCGATGACTGCTATCAATGGTACCCAAATTTCTAACGGTCTGATTTCAAGTTGTACAGTACCAATCAAACTGCAAGTGGGAGCTCTGCATCAAGAACACCTGGAGTTCCTAGTGATTCGGGAGATGCCCCACGATCTGGTTCTTGGCCTTCCTTGGCTTAAACTTCACAACCCTCACGTCGACTGGAGTTCGACACAAATAATATCTTAGAGTTCTTTTTGTCATTCGAATTGTCTCACCCCTGTCTATCCGCTCCGTGTATCTTCCAAGTCAGATGAAGGGCTCATTCCGGAGGCCTATCGGGAGTTTTCTGACGTGTTCTCGGAGCAAGCGGCTGATCATAGACCCTGGAACTGCCCCATTGAGCTCATTCCGGGGAAAATGCCACCTCGGGGTCGCACTTATCCCTTATCATTGCTCGAGACCCAAGCTATGTCGGACTATATCAAGTCTAATCTGCAGATAGGATTCATCCGCCCCTCTACCTCCCCGGCGGGGGCGGGTTTCTTTTTTGTGAAGAAGAAGGATGGAGGGCTGAGACCATGTATTGACTATCGTGGTCTAAATGATGTCACCATTAAGAATAAGTATCCTTTGCCGCTCATTACAAAGCTTTTTGATAGAGTTCGCGGAGCCCGAGTTTTCACCAAGCTTGATTTAAGGGGAGCTTATAATTTGATACGTATCCGACAGGGGGACGAATGGAAGACGGCCTTCAATACCAGGGACGGGCATAACGAGTATCTGGTAATGCCGTTTGGCCTCAGCAACGCCCCTGCCGTCTTCCAGGGATTCATTAATGAAGTCTTTCAGGATATGCTATACCTAAGTGTAGTGGTATATTTGGATGACATTCTGATATTTTCTAAAAATCTCACAGAGCACAGAATACAGGTCAAAGAGGTACTTCTATGATTGCGAGAGAATCATCTTTATGGCAAGATTTCCAAATGTACTTTTGAGGTTCCTTCTATTCCATTTCTTGGTTACATCATTTCGGGCACGGAGCTTCGTATGGATCCAGAGAAACTCACTGTCATCCGGGACTGGACTCAGCCTCTTTCCTTGAAAGCGGTACAACGATTTCTGGGTTTTGCAAATTACTACCGGAAATTCATAAAGGGATTCTCTACCATCGTGGCACCTATTACTGCCCTAACCAAGAAGGGTTCTGACCCAAGTCATTGGTCCTCTGAAGATGTAGCAGCGTTCGCTCAGTTAAAGGCAGCCTTTATGTCCGCTCCAGTACTTCAACAACCAAATTTTTCAAAACCATTCTTTTTGGAGGTTGATGCTTCCATGGTAGGCATAGGGGCCGTGCTTTCGCAGTACGCTCCAGATGGGAAGTTACATCCATGTGGTTTCCATTCTCGCAAATTCTCTCCTGCGGAACAGAATTACACCATTGGAGACAAAGAGCTTTTGGCAATAAAATCTGCCTTGGAGGAATGGAGATATTTTTTGGAAGGTGCTAAACACCTAATTACAATTTTCCCTGATCATAAGAATTTGCTGTACCTCAAGACGGCCCAGTGCTTGAATCCCCGTCAAGCTAGATGGGCGCTCTTCTTTACCCAGTTTTCGTTTGTTATTAAGTACCGGGCTGGGACTTTTAACACCAAGGCTGATGCTTTATCCCGTTCCTTAACAGCTTCGGATGAGGAGAATTCCATTGAGAAGGCTTTGATTCTCAGTCCAGTTTCTATGTCAGCGGCTCCCACCGCTCTGGGTCCTCCTCCTGGGAGAATCACTGTGCCAGGTAAATTTCGACCAAGGTTGTTGCAGTGGGCTCATATTTCCAAGTTTTCCGGTCATCCTGGAGTTCAAAAGATGTGGGAGTTTCTACGAAGGTCTTACTGGTGGGACACTATGAAGAAGGATATTCAAGATTATGTCAACTCATGTTCCTCAGTGTGCTCAGCACAAAATTCTTCGTTTGCCTCCTGCGGGGTTGTTGCATCCACTGTCCATTCCTCAGAGGCCTTGGACCCATATCTCTATGGACTTTGTCACCGAATTGCCCCTCTCCAAGGGTCACAATACTGTCTGGGTAAATATCGACCGTTTCTCTAAGATGGCACATTTTGTACCTTTGACCAGGTTACCATCAGCTCCCAAGTTGGCTTTGTTATTTATCTGAGAACATTTCCGCCTGCACGGCTTACCTCAGGAAATCGTTTCTGACCCGGGGGTACAATTCACTGCAAGATTCTGGAGAGCTCTCTGTACGGCCTTACAAATAAAACTCAAGTTTTCATCCGCTTACCATCCACAAACCAATGGGCAAACTGAACGCGTCAATCAAGATTTAGAGACTTTTCTCCGTGTTTATCTTTCTCCCTCGCAAGATGATTGGGTGGAACTGTTGCCATGGGCTGAGTTTGCCCATAAGCATCTGTACCACTCTTCGACTGGTGAGTCCCCATTTTTCATTAATTATGAGTTCCATCCTCAAGTTCCTGAATTACCCATTTGTCCTCCGGAGGATGTTCCTGCTGCAGCCTCTACTCTTCGGCACTTCAGCCAAATTTGGAGTTGAGTTCATGCTAATCTCAAGAGAGTCTCCGGCCGCTATAAGTTCTTTGCGGATAGGAAGCGACGAGCAGCTCCCCAATACAAGGTTGCTGACAGGGTATGGCTTTCCACCCGCAACCTCCGGTTAAGGGTGCCCACTATGAAGTTTGCCCCAAAGTTTATTGGTCCTTACCCCGTGTTACAAGTCCTGAACCCGGTTGTCTGCAAATTGGGATTGCCTTCCCACCTCCGGATACCAAACTCCTTTCATGTCTCTCTCCTTCGCCCCCTTATTTTAAACCGGTTCCATTTAAAGTCCCCGAGGCCAACCTCTGCAGAGTCTGAAGCTGGAACGGACTTTGAAATCAAAGCTATTCTTGACTCTCGTTATCTTCACAAGAATCTACAGTATTTGGTGGAGTGGAAAGGTTTTGGCCCCGAGGAGAGGAGCTGGGTCAAGGCTACTGAAGTTATGGCTCCCCGACTGGTAAGGATTTTCCATTCCAGACATGAGACATCCAACAAAACCTGGAAAGTGTCCGGGGGCCACTCCTAGAGGAGGGGGTACTGTCACACGCCATAGGCGGCGTGCACCGCGCTTACCCCTGCGTGCCTGCTGGTCTGTGTTGCGGCCTCCGCCTTCGGTGGTCCACGGGCTCCGGCATCTGGCTGGCGCGTCTTCCGGCGGTTCCCCATGGCAGGGGCGCCACCATGACACCCGGCATCACGTGGGCGGGGAGCAGGTGATGTTATCAGACTGTTCCGCCAATCCAGCGGAGGCGGGAGATTCAAAGGCAGATGCCGGGCAGAGCCTCGGCGCCTAAGTATCATCTTTTCCCCTGAAGTGGATGCCAGGGCTCTTGTTCCTGGCGAATCTCTCTGCAGTCGTACCCAAGTGTCTCCGGCACTTCCAGGTGCCAGTTGCTGCACAGTTCCAGCATATACAGCGGCTGGTGTGTTCCTCTGCAATCCAGTCACCAGTGCTTCTTGGAGTCAGCGTGGGCTGCGGGCTAAACGCCGCTCTCAAGTTCTACAAGTCATCAGTGTCTTTAAACACCGTTCTCAAACTCTACAAGTCATCAGTGTCTTTAACCACTGCTCCCAAGTTTTGCAAGTTACCAGTGTCTTTAACCACCGCTCCCAAGTTTTGCAAGTTACCAGTGTCTTTAACCACCACTCTCAAGTCATACAAATCATCAGTGTCTTTAACCACCGTTCCCAAGTTCTACAGTGTCTTTAATCACCACTCTCAAGTCATACAAATCATCAGTGTCTTTAACCACCGCTCTCAAGTCATACAAATCATCGGTGTCTTTAACCACCGCTCACAAGTGTTTCAAATCATCAGAGTCTTTAACCACCGTTCACCAGTTCTTCAAATCATCAGTATTTCTAAAAACATCACTCACAAGTTCTTCAGCCACTATTATCTTGTACCAACACTCACAAGTACTTCTTTTCCCGGAATCTTTAACATTGCTTACAAATTCTCCTATTGGCCTGGACATTCCCCCCATACGTTCCTTCTCTGCTATGTGACATTGTGTTGCTCCCTTCCTGCAATAAAGTTCTTTAATATTTTCACCAAGCTTTACTGTCAGAGTCCTGTATGAGGAAGACCTATATCAAGCCATCCCTGTTCTGACCCAACTGTGGTTCCTCTCCCCTACCATCGGGAGAACCCCCGAGTTCACAACACCCCCAACCTAGGTCAGTGACAGTCAGTGCTGTCTCTGTGAAGTGTTGGGCATGAAAGCCTGACTGAAGTGGGTCCAATAGGTTGTATGAGTTAAGAAAGTGTGTGAGGTGAGTGTAGGCAATTCTCTCAAGTAGCCTGGAGAGGCATGGGAGCCGAGAAATGGGACGGTAATTTGAGAGAGTTACTGTAGGGTCAGAATTATTATTTTCTTCTGAATTGGAGTAATCACTGCATGTTTGAACAGGGATGGAAAGATACCAGTAGATAAAGAGAGATGACAGATTTTAGCTAAGGTTGGGATTGATACAGGAGACAGAGCATTACTTATTTGTGAGGGTATAGGCTCAAGAGGATAGGTAGTAGAGTAGGCAGGTGAGAACAGTGTAGATACATCATCTTCATTTGTGGGATCAAATGAAGAGAAGGCACCAAAGGGTTCGGGAAGGAAATTGAGCAGGCCACTGGCTGTGGAATAGCATTTTCATTTCAGATCTTGTCCTTGAAATGAGATCTTGTGCACTGATATAGCTGGTGGGATTGGTGAGGAAGGGATAAAAAATGATTTAAATGTATTAAAAGTTGCTTGTGGGTCACTGCTTGGGGTTACATGTCACTGCTCAGTGGCATCACAAGGTCCTGGCCGGCAGCACACTGTGCGGGCATGCAGTGCACTTGGGGGAAGTCTGCCTATAAAGGTAAGCTTTTATTGTATGTACTTGTTGATTGCATAAAACAGAAACGTTGGCATTATATAGGAGCGTAATTGCCTGAACTTATTCTGGTGAAAAAGTCCTGTGAGTGCAGCCGGTTACAGAAGGATAACTCATAACTGGACTGTACTACTTGTCAAAAGTCTGAGCACACCAGTATAGTTTAAGGAATTTTCAATTTAACTGCACAGTAATGAAATAAAACCTGTTTTATTGGCTTTGTTTACAAAATAAACGACTGTTTGAACAATAAGGAAACAAAAAAATACTTGTTTTCACTTTTAGGCAAGTTTATTTAGGTAGTTTGCTGTCAGCAAAGTGATGACCCTTAGCTTTGATAAGCGTTTTGCATATCCTTGGCATCCTATCTACTATTTTTTCCAGCTTTTGGCAATCCATTTGACTCCAGCAGCTTTGAAGAGCCTCCCAGAGGCCCTCAGTGTTGGTAGGCATTTGTTTTCAGACTTCCCTGTCTAGTTCTTCCCACAAAAGCTACATGGGTGAAACATCTGGTGATTGAGGTGGCCATTCCATTTTTGTTACGACTTGAGCGTCTTCTTTCTTTTGCAAATAATTAGTATACAACTTGGACAAATGTTTTGGATCGTTATCTTGTTGGAAAACGAAATTCTGACCCACAAGTCGCCTTCCGGAGGGAATCGCATGACACACTAATATGTTGTGGTACACCTTTTGATCCATTATTCCATCGATTCTGACTAAATCACCAACTTGGTTGCCCGCGAAACATCCCCAAACCATTGCCCTCCATCCCCCAACATTGCCCTCCATGCTTAACTGTTGGCGCTACACAGTATGGGAGAAAGCGCTCACCTGGATGACGATGCACAAAAGCCTGGCGATGCAAGACAAAACATTTTGATTCGTCGGTCCAAAGCACCCTATTCCACTGTTCCTCAGTCCAATCCTTATACTTCTTAGCCAACACGTCTCTTTTTGCTACTTTTGTAGCACGTAGAAGTGGTTTTCTTACCGCAACCCTACCACTAAGGCCATATTCCTGCAAGTGCCTGGCCACTGTCCTATCGGACACAGGCTGGGAATTACTTTTCCGCAACTCCCTTCCTATTTCCGGAGAGGTCAAACGTCTATTACGCTTGCTAGTAGTCACAATGAAGTTGTCCTCACGAACAGTTGTTTTTGGACGACCAGTTTGTTTTCTTGTAACATTTTCACCCGTTTTTGACTTTCGTTCAATAATCCGATGCACGGCCCCAACGGATACCTTCAACCGTTTGTGGATTTGCCGCAAGGAATAACCTTCTCCCCTCAAAACAATGATATTTTGTTGTTATTTTTTTTATCATATTCCATTCATACACAAGTAGCAGAATGTACAATAAACAAGCTTCTTTCGATTTCAGGGGGTGTATATTTACACTGTTTTTGGATTGTGAGATTATTAATAAATATTATATGAAAGACCGCAGGCAATAATCATATACAGTAACTACTTATTCTGTTGGGTTATACCTTAGTGCTAGAGTTATTATAACTACAGAACATAATCTTCACCAGCACAACTTGGGACTTATCTATTGCTAATTTGGAGATTATTACGGAGATTATTGTGCAAGTGTCATATTGTAAACTATACAAGGCAATAATGTATATAATTAGAGGTGCATGCTGATTCAGTATATCATCATAGATGATTGTCTAGTGCATGTATTTTCCTCAGAACTTTAACCTTGTGGTAATTCTGCAATGCACTAATAACCACAAGCAGTGATTAGAGATAGATAGATAGATAGATAGATAGATAGATAGATAGATAGATAGGATAGATAGGATAGATAGACTGTATATACATGGTTGCGGCACATTATTTTGACCATCAGCTAATAGCCAGAGCCACTGTCATGTGCAGCATGGACAGCAGCTAGATGGGCTGAACTGCTGTTATTTCAGATGGGTGTAGTATGGTATGCCGGCGGACAGCATACCGGCGCCGGGATCCTGACCGCCGGCATACCGACAGCTGGGCGAGCGCAAATGAGCCCCTCGTGGGCTCGCTGCACTCACCACGCTGTGGGCACGGTGGCGCACGTGGGCTCCCAAGAGGGAGAAAAGTTGTCGGTATGCCGGATGTTAGGATTCCGGCTCCGGTATACTGTGTGCCAGGATCCCAACAGTCGGAAAACTGAATACCACCCATTTGAGACACGTCTGGTAGCCCCCAGGTTCATTTTGACTGCGAGCTGCTTCACTGTAGCATGTCGGTCGGCCCTCACACACCTTCGAAGCCGACGTTCACATCTTACATCAATGGCCAGGGACGTGCGGTGAGCTAAATGGCTCAGGAGGCACTGTCTAGCACCAGAGCCAGATTTACACACAAAATATGAGTCATAGCATACATCTGGGCATTGTACACAGGTGCAGCAGTATAAACTAGAGATGAGCGCCTGAAATTTTTCGGGTTTTGTGTTTTGGTTTTGGGTTCGGTTCCGCGGCCGTGTTTTGGGTTCGACCGCGTTTTGGCAAAACCTCACCGAATTTTTTTTGTCGGATTCGGGTGTGTTTTGGATTCGGGTGTTTTTTTTCAAAAAACCCTAAAAAACAGCTTAAATCATAGAATTTGGGGGTCATTTTGATCCCATATTATTATTAACCTCAAAAACCATAATTTCCACTCATTTTCAGTCTATTCTGAATACCTCACACCTCACAATATTATTTTTAGTCCTAAAATTTGCACCGAGGTCGCTGGATGACTAAGCTAAGCGACCCTAGTGGCCGACACAAACACCTGGCCCATCTAGGAGTGGCACTGCAGTGTCACGCAGGATGTCCCTTCCAAAAAACCCTCCCCAAACAGCAGATGACGCAAAGAAAAAAAGAGGCGCAATGAGGTAGCTGACTGTGTGAGTAAGATAAGCGACCCTAGTGGCCGACACAAACACCGGGCCCATTTAGGAGTGGCACTGCAGTGTCACGCAGGATGTCCCTTCCAAAAACCCTCCCCAAACAGCACATGACGCAAAGAAAAAAAGAGGCGCAATGAGGTAGCTGACTGTGTGAGTAAGATAAGCGACCCTAGTGGCCGACACAAACACCGGGCCCATTTAGGAGTGGCACTGCAGTGTCACGCAGGATGTCCCTTCCAAAAAACCCTCCCCAAACAGCACATGACGCAAAGAAAAAAAGAGGCGCAATGAGGTAGCTGACTGTGTGAGTAAGATAAGCGACCCTAGTGGCCGACACAAACACCGGGCCCATTTAGGAGTGGCACTGCAGTGTCACGCAGGATGTCCCTTCCAAAAAACCCTCCCCAAACAGCACATGACGCAAAGAAAAAAAGAGGCGCAATGAGGTAGCTGTGTGAGTAAGATAAGCGACCCTAGTGGCCGACACAAACACCGGGCCCATTTAGGAGTGGCACTGCAGTGTCACGCAGGATGTCCCTTCCAAAAAACCCTCCCCAAACAGCACATGACGCAAAGAAAAAAAGAGGCGCAATGAGGTAGCTGACTGTGTGAGTAAGATAAGCGACCCTAGTGGCCGACACAAACACCGGGCCCATTTAGGAGTGGCACTGCAGTGTCACGCAGGATGTCCCTTCCAAAAAACCCTCCCCAAACAGCACATGACGCAAAGAAAAAAAGAGGCGCAATGAGGTAGCTGACTGTGTGAGTAAGATAAGCGACCCTAGTGGCCGACACAAACACCGGGCCCATTTAGGAGTGGCACTGCAGTGTCACGCAGGATGTCCCTTCCAAAAAACCCTCCCCAAACAGCACATGACGCAAAGAAAAATAAAAGAAAAAAGAGGTGCAAGATGGAATTGTCCTTGGGCCCTCCCACCCACCCTTATGTTGTATAAACAGGACATGCACACTTTAACCAACCCATCATTTCAGTGACAGGGTCTGCCACACGACTGTGACTGAAATGACGGGATGGTTTGGACCCCCACCAAAAAAGAAGCAATTAATCTCTCCTTGCACAAACTGGCTCTACAGAGGCAAGATGTCCACCTCATCATCATCCTCCGATATATCACCGTGTACATCCCCCTCCTCACAGATTATCAATTCGTCCCCACTGGAATCCACCATCTCAGCTCCCTGTGTACTTTGTGGAGGCAATTGCTGCTGGTCAATGTCTCCGCGGAGGAATTGATTATAATTCATTTTAATGAACATCATCTTCTCCACATTTTCTGGATGTAACCTCGTACGCCGATTGCTGACAAGGTGAGCGGCGGCACTAAACACTCTTTCGGAGTACACACTTGTGGGAGGGCAACTTAGGTAGAATAAAGCCAGTTTGTGCAAGGGCCTCCAAATTGCCTCTTTTTCCTGCCAGTATAAGTACGGACTGTGTGACGTGCCTACTTGGATGCGGTCACTCATATAATCCTCCACCATTCTTTCAATGGGGAGAGAATCATATGCAGTGCCAGTAGACGACATGTCCGTATCCGTAATCGTTGTCAGGTCCTTCAGTCCGGACCAGATGTCAGCATCAGCAGTCGCTCCAGACTGCCCTGCATCACCGCCAGCGGGTGGGCTCGGAATTCTGAGCCTTTTCCTCGCACCCCCAGTTGCGGGAGAATGTGAAGGAGGAGATGTTGACAGGTCGCGTTCCGCTTGACTTGACAATTTTCTCACCAGCAGGTCTTTCAACCCCAGCAGACTTGTGTCTGCCGGAAAGAGAGATCCAAGGTAGGCTTTAAATCTAGGATCGAGCACGGTGGCCAAAATGTAGTGCTCTGATTTCAACAGATTGACCACCCGTGAATCCTTGTTAAGCGAATTAAGGGCTCCATCCACAAGTCCCACATGCCTAGCGGAATCGCTCCGTGTTAGCTCCTCCTTCAATGTCTCCAGCTTCTTCTGCAAAAGCCTGATGAGGGGAATGACCTGACTCAGGCTGGCAGTGTCTGAACTGACTTCACGTGTGGCAAGTTCAAAGGGCATCAGAACCTTGCACAACGTTGAAATCATTCTCCACTGCGCTTGAGACAGGTGCATTCCACCTCCTATATCGTGCTCAATTGTATAGGCTTGAATGGCCTTTTGCTGCTCCTCCAACCTCTGAAGCATATAGAGGGTTGAATTCCACCTCGTTACCACTTCTTGCTTCAGATGATGGCAGGGCAGGTTCAGAAGTTTTTGGTGGTGCTCCAGTCTTCTGTACGTGGTGCCTGTACGCCGAAAGTGTCCCGCAATTCTTCTGGCCACCGACAGCATCTCTTGCACGCCCCTGTCGTTTTTTAAATAATTCTGCACCACCAAATTCAAGGTATGTGCAAAACATGGGACGTGCTGGAATTTGCCCATATTTAATGCACACACAATATTGCTGGCGTTGTCCGATGCCACAAATCCACAGGAGAGTCCAATTGGGGTAAGCCATTCCGCGATGATCTTCCTCAGTTGCCGTAAGAGGTTTTCAGCTGTGTGCGTATTCTGGAAAGCGGTGATACAAAGCGTAGCCTGCCTAGGAAAGAGTTGGCGTTTGCGAGATGCTGCTACTGGTGCCGCCGCTGCTGTTCTTGCGGCGGGAGTCCATACATCTACCCAGTGGGCTGTCACAGTCATATAGTCCTGACCCTGCCCTGCTCCACTTGTCCACATGTCCGTGGTTAAGTGGACATTGGGTACAGCTGCATTTTTTAGGACACTGGTGACTCTTTTTCTGAGGTCTGTGTAAATTTTCGGTATCGCCTGCCTAGAGAAATGGAACCTAGATGGTATTTGGTACCGGGGACACAGTACCTCCAACAAGTCTCTAGTTGGCTCTGCAGTAATGATGGATACCGGAACCACGGTTCTCACCACCCAGGATGCCAAGGCCTCAGTTATCCGCTTTGCAGTAGGATGACTGCTGTGATATTTCATCTTCCTCGCAAAGGACTGTTGGACAGTCAATTGCTTGGTGGAAGTAGTAAAAGTGGTCTTACGACTTCCCCTCTGGGATGACCATCGACTCCCAGCAGCAACAACAGCAGCGCCAGCAGCAGTAGGCGTTACACGCAAGGATGCATCGGAGGAATCCCAGGCAGGAGAGGAATCGTCAGAATTGCCAGTGACATGGCCTGCAGGACTATTGGCATTCCTGGGGAAGGAGGAAATTGACACTGAGGGAGTTGGTGGGGTGGTTTGCGTGAGCTTGGTTACAAGAGGAAGGGATTTACTGGTCAGTGGACTGCTTCCGCTGTCACCCAAAGTTTTTGAACTTGTCACTGACTTATTATGAATGCGCTGCAGGTGACGTATAAGGGAGGATGTTCCGAGGTGGTTAACGTCCTTAACCCTACTTATTACAGCTTGACAAAGGGAACACACGGCTTGACACCTGTTGTCCGCATTTCTGGTGAAATACCTCCACACCGAAGAGCTGATTTTTTTGGTATTTTCACCAGGCATGTCAACGGCCCTATTCCTCCCACGGACAACAGGTGTCTCCCCGGGTGCCTGACTTAAACAAACCACCTCACCATCAGAATCCTCCTGGTCAATTTCCTCCCCAGCGCCAGCAACACCCATATCCTCCTCATCCTGGTGTACTTCAACACTGACATCTTCAATCTGACTATCAGGAACTGGACTGCGGGTGCTCCTTCCAGCACTTGCAGGGGGCCTGCAAATGGTGGAAGGCACATGCTCTTCACGTCCAGTGTTGGGAAGGTCAGGCATCGCAACCGACACAATTGGACTCTCCTTGTGGATTTGGGATTTCGAAGAATGCACAGTTCTTTGCTGTGCTTTTGCCAGCTTGAGTCTTTTCATTTTTCTAGCGAGAGGCTGATTGCTTCCATCCTCATGTGAAGCTGAACCACTAGCCATGAACATAGGCCAGGGCCTCAGCCGTTCCTTGCCACTCCGTGTGGTAAATGGCATATTGGCAAGTTTACGCTTCTCCTCCGACAATTTTATTTTAGGTTTTGGAGTCCTTTTTTTACTGATATTTGGTGTTTTGGATTTGACATGCTCTGTACTATGACATTGGGCATCGGCCTTGGCAGACGACGTTGCTGGCATTTCCTCGTCTCGGCCATGACTAGTGGCAGCAGCTTCAGCACGAGGTGGAAGTGGATCTTGATCTTTCCCTAATTTTGGAACCTCAACATTTTTGTTCTCCATATTTTAATAGGCACAACTAAAAGGCACCTCAGGTAAACAATGGAGATGGATGGATACTAGTATACAATTATGGACGGACTGCCGAGTGCCGACACAGAGGTAGCCACAGCCGTGAACTACCGTACTGTACTGTGTCTGCTGCTAATATAGACTGGTTGATAAAGAGATGTCGTAGTATGTATGTATAAAGAAGAAAGAAAAAAAAACCACGGTTAGGTGGTATACAATTATGGACGGACTGCCGAGTGCCGACACAGAGGTAGCCACAGCCGTGAACTACCGTACTGTACTGTGTCTGCTGCTAATATAGACTGGTTGATAAAGAGATGTCGTAGTATGTATGTATAAAGAAGAAAGAAAAAAAAAACCACGGTTAGGTGGTATACAATTATGGATGGACTGCCGAGTGCCGACACAGAGGTAGCCACAGCCGTGAACTACCGTACTGTACTGTGTCTGCTGCTAATATAGACTGGTTGATAAAGAGATGTCGTAGTATGTACGTATAAAGAAGAAAGAAAAAAAAACCACGGTTAGGTGGTATACAATTATGGACGGACTGCCGAGTGCCGACACAGAGGTAGCCACAGCCGTGAACTACCGTACTGTACTGTGTCTGCTGCTAATATAGACTGGTTGATAAAGAGATGTCGTAGTATGTATGTATAAAGAAGAAAGAAAAAAAAACCACGGTTAGGTGGTATACAATTATGGACGGACTGCCGAGTGCCGACACAGAGGTAGCCACAGCCGTGAACTACCGTACTGTACTGTGTCTGCTGCTAATATAGACTGGTTGATAAAGAGATGTCGTAGTATGTATGTATAAAGAAGAAAGAAAAAAAAACCACGGTTAGGTGGTATACAATTATGGACGGACTGCCGAGTGCCGACACAGAGGTAGCTACAGCCGTGAACTACCGTACTGTGTCTGCTGCGACTGGATGATAAATAATGATATAAAAAATATATATATATCACTACTGCAGCCGGACAGGTATATATATTATATAATGACGGACCTGCTGGACACTGTCTGTCAGCAGAATGAGTTTTTTATAGAATAAAAAAAAAACACCACACAAGTGAAGTCACACGACGAGTGTTTAACTTTTTCAGGCAATCACAATATAGTATACTACTAACTATACTGGTGGTCAGTGTGGTCAGGTCACTGGTCAGTCACACTGGCAGTGGCACTCCTGCAGCAAAAGTGTGCACTGTTTAATTTTAATATAATATGTACTCCTGGCTCCTGCTATAACCTATAACTGGCACTGCAGTGCTCCCCAGTCTCCCCCACAATTATAAGCTGTGTGAGCTGAGCACAGTCAGATATATAATATATACATAGATGATGCAGCACACTGGGCTGAGCAGTGCACACAGATATGGTATGTGACTGTCTTGTACTCCTGGCTCCTGCTATAACCTATAACTGGCACTGCAGTGCTCCCCAGTCTCCCCCACAATTATAAGCTGTGTGAGCTGAGCACAGTCAGATATATAATATATACATAGATGATGCAGCACACTGGGCTGAGCAGTGCACACAGATATGGTATGTGACTGAGTCACTGTGTGTATCGTTTTTTTCAGGCAGAGAACGGATATATTAAATAAAACTGCACTGTCTGGTGGTCACTGTGGTCAGTCACTAGTAAACTCTGCACTCTCTTCTACAGTACTCCTAAGCTCCAGTAAATCAGGTCAATCTCTCTCTCTCTCTCTCTCTCTCTCTCTCCTAATCTAAATCACTGTACTCCCTAACAGCTGCTCCCCGTCCCCAATCCTCCCCACAATTATAACTAAGTCACTCAGTCTTTACTCTTTTCTACTATAACGGAGAGGACACCAGCCACGTCCTCTCCCTATCAATCTCAATGCACGTGTGAAAATGGCGGCGACGCGCGGCTCCTTATATAGAATCCGAGTCTCGCGAGAATCCGACAGCGTCATGATGACGTTCGGGCGCGCTCGGGTTAACCGAGCAAGGCGGGAAGATCCGAGTCGCTCGGACCCGTGAAAAAAAACATGAAGTTCGTGCGGGTTCGGATTCAGAGAAACCGAACCCGCTCATCTCTAGTATAAACTCCTGGAAATTTGGTGAGTTTTGATTAGAGATGTGCGGAAAGGATACACAGGTGAGGCACTGTCTCACCTGCCATAGACTTTTTACTCCAGAGTTTTGGCTATAAAAATGATTAGAATAATGCAAAGAAGATATTTTATACATATTCTTTGTATTTTACATATACTTTATACAGTCATAACTGTGGCACAAACGTTAGTATGACAGGAAAGGCTCTGCCTCACCCCACCGCACGTCATTGAATGGCACGTGGTGCTCCGCAGTTTTCACATCGGTTATTCGCAGTGGTGCCATTTGTCAAGTCACGATACACCTTCACCACAGCAGAAATACTGCCACCCTTGGCTCAAAAGCCGACAATCATCCCTTTTTGCAACTCTGATAAATCGCCCCTTTTACACATGACAGCAATGAGTGATATGTGTGCAGACTGCTATCAAACCCTACTATACCCACCAAGTCAGCGCACAACACGTGATGTTCTTCATGGGCTATGAGCTGCTGACGTCAAATGTTGGAGGTGGTCATAATAATGTTACATGTGATATGTCTTGGGGGTTGGGTGTTCTGTGCAACCCTGCTATCCTGACCTGTTGCTGCGGGAGCTGCTGGTAGCAATGGGATGTCTGGGCCTGGTGCATGCTCAGTGGTGTCAAGAGAGGGGGGTAGAGGGTACAAATTACTTGGGCCCAGGTCTGATGGAGGGGCACATGAGGGCCCTGGGCCCCCTCCCCCTTACATGGCAGCAGCAGCTGCAGCTCTTATCCTCAGCCCTTTCACATGCTGCTCTGTGCTGGGCTGCAGTGTGGCCAAGGATGTGCTTAAAATACAATTTCTCATACGTCCTAGAGGATGCTGGGGACGACAACAAGGGGGTATAGACGGGATCCGCAGGAGACATGGGAACTCTAAAGATTCTTCATTGGGTGTGAACTGGCTCCTCCCCCTACGCCCCTCTTCCAGACCTCAGTTTTAGAAATGTGCCCAGGTCGACTGGATACACTCTGAGGAGCTCTACTGAGTTTCTCTGAAAAGACTTACGTTAGGTTTTTTATTTTCAGGGAGATCTGCTGGCATCAGATTCCCTGCTTCATGGGACTGAGGGGGCAGAAGCAGAACCAACTTCCTCAGAGTTTCATGGCTCTGCTTCTGGCTGACAGGACACCATTAGCTACTGAAGGGAACTGAATGCTAGCCGTATCTAGATGCTCACTCCCATAGCACGCCGTCACCCCCCTCACAGAGCCAGAAGTCAGAAGACAGGTGAGTATGAGAAGATTGAACTTCAATCAAGTAAGTGACGGCTGAGGTACGACGCGACTGGCGGGAGCGCAGCGCGCCATTGCTGCCCACACACACAGGCACTACAGGGTGCAGGGCACGGGGGGGGGGTGCCCTGGGCAGCAAAATACCTCTATAAACTGGCTAATAGGGGGCATAAGATGCCCAGGCACAGCCCTACCCCCGCCAGTATAAATATTACAAACAGTCTCTGAGGTAAAAGGGGCGGAGCTTCTTCCTCAGGCAGCCAGCACACTGCTCAGCACCAATTTCTCTCTCTCTCCTCAGGCTGCATAGATATAGCTGGTCCTCCTTCACTTCTGACTACAAGTATTCAGGGTGTAAATAAGGGAGGCACAAAGCGATTTGGGTGCTTTACAAATGTGTTTTACTGTGTAAAGAGCACTGTATGTCAGTGGGCATTCTGTGTTCACAGACATTAAATACAGGCGCTGGGGTTGTGAGCTGGCTGCTCCTATACTGTGTCCCTCTGACAGATTTTACTGTGGGTCTGTGGGTCTGTCCACAAATAAGTCTCAGTGTGTCTGTGAGTGCTGTACAAGTGTGAGGCATGTCTGAGGCAGGGAGTTCCTCCCCGGAGGAAGCCATTTTAGGGACACAGAGTTGTAATGTGGTGGCGCTACCGGCACACCAAGAGCCTACATGGGTGAAAGAGCTAGGCGACAGTATGCATCTGATTAACCGTAGATTGGATAAGTCTGAATCTAAGGCTGCATGCTGGAGAAAATCTGTGGAAGATGTGATTTTTCAGGATGCTGTTATTCCTTATGCGGGCGGCCCCTTTGGGTCACATAAGAGACCATTTGCAAATGTTGTAAACACTGATATCGACACGGATTCTGATTCTTGTGTCGACGATAGTGAATCCAGAGAGATAGATCATAAATTGGCAAAAAGTATACAATATATGATTGCGGCTATAAGGGACGTGTAGGAGGTTACAGAAAGCACTCCTGTACCTCAGGAGAAAGCTTATTTATGTAAGGGGAAAAAATCCAAAGTCACGTTCCCTCCTTCACACGGACTAAATGCTCTGTTTGAAGGGAGGTGGGTGAATCCTGATAAAAAATTTCGTATTCCCAAAAGGATTCACATAGCTTATCCTTTCCCGGTTGAAGACAGGAAAAAATTGGAGTCACCCCCTGTGTTAGACAGTGCACTTTCCAGGTTGACAAAGAAGGTAATTCTCCCTGCTCCTGGCACGGCTTCTCTTAAAGAGCCGGCAGACCACAAAATGGAAACGACATTGAAATCCATTTATGTTACCAATGGTACACTGCTCAGGCCCACTATTGCCTGCGCATGGGTGAGTCTCGCTATTGAAAAATGGTCAGAAAGCGTGTCATCAGAAATTGACACGATTGATAAAGATGAGATACTCCTTAAGTTAGGGAATATCAAGGACGCTGCAGCCTACATGCTGGAAGCAATGAAGGATATTGGACTCTTGAGTTCACAAGCCGCTACAATGGCAGTATTGGCTAGGCGGGCCTTATGGATTCGCCAGTGGAACGTGGATGCAGATTCCAAAAGAAACATGGAGGCTCTCCCATATAAATTTGAGGCCTTATTTGGCGATGGCCTGGTTGCGTTAGTCTCGGCGGCTACCGCAGGTAAGTCAACATTTTTGCCCTCTGCGCCTGCACTGGCAAAAAAGACCTATCACCCGCAAATACAGTCCTTTTGGCCCAATAAATACAAAAAGACGAGAGGTTCCCTCTTCTTTGCAGGTAGGGGAAGGGGAAGGGGAAAGAAGCCCACACCGGCTCCAGGTTCCCAAGAGCAAAAGTCTACCCCTAATTCTGCCAAATCCCCAGCATGACGCTGGAACTCCCTTGCGGGAGGCCGCTTGGCTGGGGGCACGTCTCAAACTCTTCAGCCAGGATTGGATTCTATCTGGCCTGTACCCCTGGGTGTTGCAAATAGTATCCATGGGATACAAACTAGAGTTTCAAGACGTTCCCCCATGCAGATTTTTCAAATCGACCTTGCCAGCTTCTCTGCCAGAGAGAGAAGCAGTAACAGCGGCAATCCAAAATGGTCCTCCTTCGTCAGAAAGGAGTCAATATAATCCCTTATCTGGATGACCTCCTGATAAAGGTGAGATCCAGGGAGCAGTTATTACAAAACATATCCCTCTCCCTGTCAATACTCCAACAACAAGGGTGGATCATAAATTACCCAAAGTCACAGTTGGAACCGACGACAAGGTTGTCTTTCCTCGGGATGATTCTGGACACAGAAGTTCAGAGAGTATTTCTTCCGCTGGAAAAGGCTCTGGAAATCCAGAAAATGGTAAAACAGATATTGAAACCATCAAGTGTGTCGATCCATCAGTGCATCCGGTTGTTGGGGAAGATGGTGGCGGCCTACGAGGCCATAAAGTTTGGCAGGTTCCATGCCAGAGTATTCCAGTGGGACCTGTTGGACAAATGGTTGGGGTCACACCTACACATGCACATAAAGATAATCCTGTCGTCAAAAACCAGGATTTCGCTCCTGTGGTGGTTGCACAGCTCTCACCTGCTAGAGGGACGCAGGTTCGGGATTCAGGACTGGGTCTTAGTAACTACGGATGCAAGTCTCTGAGGCTGGGGAGCAGTCTCTCAGGGAGAAAACTTCCAGGGATGTTGGTCACAACAGGAAGCCTGCCTTCACATAAACGTTCTGGAGCTAACAGCCATTTACAACGGCCTTCAACAAGCGGTACATCTTCTTCAAGACGTCCCGTGCAGATCCAGGCGGACAATGTAACAGCAGTCGCGTACATAAACAGGCAGGGCGGAACGAAAAGCAGAGCGGCAATGGCAAAGGCGACAAAAATCCTCCGCTGGGCAGAAAAACATTTACAAGCTCTGTCGGCAATATTAATTTCGGGTGTAGATAACTGGGAAGCAGACTTCCTCAGCAGACACGATCTCCATCCAGGAGAGTGGGGCCTCCACCAAGAAGTCTTCGCAGAGGTGACAAGTCTTTGGGGATTTCCTCAAATAGACATGATGGCGTCTCGTCTCAACAAGAAGCTTCAGAGATACTGTTCCAGGTCGAGAGACCCTCAAGCAGTAGCAGTGGATGCACCGGTGACCCAGTGGGTGTTTCCGTCAGTGTATGTTTTCCCTCCACTTCCGCTGATCCCAAAAGTACTCAGGATCATAAGAAAGACAAGGGTTCGAGCAATCTTCATTGCCCCAGGCTGGCCAAGAAGGGCTTGGTACCCAGATCTTCAGCAGTTACTCATAGGAGATCCTCGGCCTCTTCCTCCTCGGGAGGACCTGCTGCAGCAGGGGCCGTGTGTGTACCAAGACTTACCGCGGCTACGTTTGACGGCATGGCTGTTGAGCGCCGTATCCTAGCCAGGAAGGGTATTCCTAAGGAGGTCATCCCCACCCTTACTCAGGCCAGAAAGGGAGTAACGTCAAAACATGGGCCCTCATTCCGAGTTGTTCGCTCGCAAGCTGCTTTTAGCAGCTTTACACACGCTAAGCCGCCGCCTACTGGGAGTGAATCTTAGCATAGTAAAATTGCGAACAAAAGATTCTCAAAATTGCGACTACACACCTCTTAGCAGTTTCTGAGAAACTTCAACCTTACTCGGCATCTGCGATCAGTTCAGTGCTTGTCGTTCCTGGTTTGACGTCACAAACACACCCAGCGTTCGCCCAGACACTCCTCCGTTTCTCCAGCCACTCCCGCGTTTTTCCCAGAAACGGTAGCGTTTTTTCCCACACGCCCATAAAACGGCCAGTTTCCGCCTTGAAACACCCACTTCCTGTCAATCACACTCCGATCGCCTGAACGAAGAAAAAGCCGTGAGTAAAATACCTAACTGTATAGCAAATTTACTTGGCGCAGTCGCAGTGCGAACATTGCGCATGCGCACTAAGCGGAAAATCGCTGCGATGCAAAAAAAATTACCGAGCGAACAACTCGGAATGACCCCCATGACCACCGTATTTGGAGAAAATATGTGTCTTGGTGTGAATCCAAGAATGCTCCTTCGGAAGAGTTTCACTTAGGACGTTTTCTCCATTTTTTGCAGGTTGGTGTGAAGGCGGGCCTACGATTGGGATCAATCAAGGTCCAGATTTCGGCCTTGTCAGTGTTCTTCCAAAAACAAATGGCCTCTCTTCCAGAGGTTGAGACCTTCGTGAAAGGGGTTCTGCACATCCAGCCTCCATTCGTGCCTCCAGTGGCACCATGGGACCTTAACGTGGTATTGCAGTTCCTTCAATCGGATTGGTTTGAGCCTCTACAAAAGATAGAGTTGAAGTTTCTCACTTGGAAAGTGGTGATGCTTTTGGCATTGGCATCCGCAAGGCGGGTGTCTGAATTGGGGACCTTGTCTCACAAGAGCCCTTACCTGATTTTCCATGAAGATAGGGCAGAGTTGCGAACTCGACAACATTTTCTTCCTAAGGTGGTTTCTGCTTTTCAAATAAACCAACCTATTGTGGTGCCAGTAGTTACTGACACATTCCCTGATTCAAAGTCTCTAGATGTGGTTAGAGCTTTGAAAATCTATGTTGCTAGAACAGCTCGTATATGGAAAAAAAAGACTCTGTTTGTCCTGTATGATCACAACAAGATTGGCTGTCTTGCTTCCAAGCAGACTACTGCACGTTGGATTAGAAATACTATTCAGCAAGCTCATACTACGGCTGGATTGCCGTTACCGACGTCGGTAAAGGCCCACTCCACTAGGAAGGTGGGCTCATCCTGGGCGGCTGCCCGGGGGGTCTCGGCATTACAACTTTGCCGAGCAGCTACTTGGTCAGGGTCAAACACATTTGCTGAGTTCTACAAGTTTGACACCTTGGCCGATGAGGACCTAAAGTTTGGTCAATCGGTGCTGCAGGGTCATCTGCACTCTCCCGCCCATACTGGAGCTTTGGTATAGAACCCATGGTCTTGATGTAATTCCCAGCATCCTCTAGGACATATGAGAAAATAGGATTTTGATAACCTACCGGTAAATCCTTTTCTCCTAGTCCGTAGAGGATGCTGGGCGCCCGTCTCAGTGCGTACTTTACCTGCAGTTTAGTTATTACAGTTACACAAGTTGTGTTATCTTGGTTTCAGCATGTTGCTGCAATTAGTTCATGCCTGTTGGCGTGTGTTATGTTGAATGCCATGTGTGGGTGTGAGTTGGTAGATATCTCACCACTAGTTAAGTAATTCCTTTCCTCGAAATGTCAGTCTCCCTGGGCACAGTTCCTACAACTGAGGTCTGGAAGAGGGGCATAGGGGGAGGAGCCAGTTCACACCCAATGAAAAGTCTTTAGAGTGCCCATGTCTCCTGCGGATCCCGTCTATACCCCATGGTCTTGGTGTCGTCCCCAGCATCCTCTACGGACTAGGAGAAAAGGATTTACCGGTAGGTTATCAAAATCCTATTTTTTTCAAAGGGTGCATGACTACGCCTGCTGTGATTAGGCCAAGCCACCTGCAACGTACCTGGGCCCGGCCAGGCTTTCTACTGCCCTGTGCGTGCTAGCTTATAATAGGTCTGTGTGCTACATGCGCTCACCTTGGGGATGGTGTGAGTGGGTATCTGAGTAAATTATAAATCTGAATGTTTTCACATGCAAAATTTGTCTTTATTAAGTCACAGTGCCCAAAAACTGAGTGTGTGATAATGTTGCAAACACTGTGTAGGAAAATGCAGATTGGATGAAGGATACAATATTGTAAGCATAGAAACAAGTGAGGTATATACAATGTTTCAAATGCATGAAATATAACATGGAACAAACAAGGTACCATACAACTTGTTGTGCACAATGTGGAGTATACAGAAAGTCTGTTTACATCCTTATGTGGATGGATGTAGTATTCTGCTTATTAAAGTCCAGAGAAGTCCCGATTTCCTGATGCGGGGGTTGGGTTAGTCTGTCTCCAATGCAGGTTAAAGCATAGTGGGGATGAGCAGGTTGGGGGTTGTGTCACAGGGGGCCGTCATCCCGACCCACCACTAGCAATCAACTTACCCTTCCTGAGGTCTTAGGTGTGCTGAGCCATCTTATTTCTCTCTATCCCCTCTTGAGGGTGGTGTTGGTGGTGGCTTCCCTGTCCCACTGTCCTCTGTGGTGCTGGTGCTGCAGGATGGAGTGGATATTCTGCTGGCCGCTGTGAGGACCGGCTGGGTGCTGTTTGTCAGACCAGAAGTGCTGCCATCACCTCCGATCAGTGCTGTGCTCTGGCCACTCAAACTCACCGGCCGGTGAGGAGACTTAGGTATGTCTATGCCAGTGGGTGCAGGGGCAGTTCTTCTTGGCTCAGGAGTCTGCTAGGTATTTTGTTAGTGTTCTGTGTGTCTTTAGGTATGTGTCCAATGCGTTTCAGTCATTTAATGGCCTTTTTCAAGGGTGTGTGTGTGTGTGTGTGTGTGTGTGTGTGTGTGTGTGTATACACACACACACACACACAACAATAGAAGAATTGGCGCCAGGGGGTCACATCAACTCCCACTATTCCAACTCCTAATTGGTTAATACTTTTAAAAAAAATAATAACATGTTCCATCATAAAACATTTATTAGAACCATATTCAAATTAATACAGAGGAGATATATTATTCCACACTTTAAGATGTATGACTCTTAGCGCTGAATACAAATGTTGAAGGATCACAACAATCTCCTCCTTCTCCTTATAGTTGGTTTGGAGATAGCTTCACAACACAGACAACTCAACGCGTTTCGTCTTATACAAGACTTCATCAGGGGTATCTCTACAATTGTAAAAAATCTTATCAGAACTAAAAATAATTGTTCCTTAATAAAAATGCATAATACATTCAATCAAAATATATGAGGAACATATCATTATAATAGAACAAGGATATATCAGAGCAGACAGAATGAAAAGGAAGACAATTACAATTGAATCTTGGGTCCTACCTCAAGCAGCTGAGAAGTACAGTAGTTTATACAAACAGTATAATGCGACAAAACTTGTTCATACATGCATGATGGAAACTTCAATATAACACAGAGGCTTTCTGATGAACAATCAGTGTGGCCTAATTGGAAACCTCATCATATATACTGGGTGTTCATATTATATATGTGATAAAAATATATCATAATGTCCCCTCACATACCTTGTGGTGAGATAACTTGTACAAAAATTCGGAAACCAAGGTACTGAAGGGTCACTTAGAAAGGAAACCTAATAAATTCATATTTAGGGCAAATTAGTGAATGGTCATTATCAGATATTTAATTAGTCAATGATATCAGTTTTGACTTAGGATAATTGATGCATTTTATAATGAAACCGTATTTAAAGAACAACCTCCCTTTTTAGGTATAACATTTATTGGAGGTTTTTAAGACAAAAAACTCTATTGCTGATCACTACTACCATTCTGGCCCATAGCAATTAAATACTCTAATGAGTCCAGCTGTTTCATTGATTGACATAATGAAAGTGCTGATCTTTTAAACCCAGACTCTAAAAGTGCTGGAATAAATTATCAAAGAATAAACTTTTAATTACATACTATCACAAAATCAAAAGAGATGTGAAAGTGAATATATCCAACCATTGAAAGCACTAAAGTGCAATATTGCAAATATACATGAATAAAATATACATAGTGACATTTACATATTTAAATAGAGGTTTGTACAGAATGATGCCATATTCCCTCACCTTCTATATATCTGCAGTGGACGCTCAGTACCTGTGCAATGAAGCACCAGACTAGATGTTACCCCTTATAAAGGGAAAGGTGATGATGTCATCACATATCCTATTTTGATTGGTGCACAAATAAAGGCTAATTATAGCCTGATTATTAATGGTATAAACTAACCAACCTATTAATTTTTTCCTCTTATCATTAGGATTGATTCACTATAATAATCCTCACCCTTATATCCACCCAATATAAGTAAAAGTTTAATTGTTATATGACCCACAATGCATTGCAGTGTGAGTCTCATTGAAAGCTGCTTTTGTGAATGACTGACAGTATTAGTAGCCAATCACTGTGTAATAGGGGCGGGTACTTTAGCCTCTGATATTAGAATAGATGTGTATATCTATAAATAAACATATTGTGAGCACTTAAGAGACACTGCTGTGTGGAAAGTGCTTCCCGTCAGCACCATCCACCACCTCTGATCGTTAAAACGAACGGTCCAGGACGCTGCACGCGTCTGCTATAGCGGGACCTTATGCATTCCAGCGCCATCTTTGTTTTGCGTTCCACCAGCCCCGTCCGGCACTTCCCGTCATCTGACCTGATCACATGTTATAGGCGGCCAATAAGGAGACTCTCTACCGATTACAGAAGCTAGAATACCGAACGACCGTTCAATAGATAGCCACTTGTACATACTTTAACCCCCGCTTGAATCAATCATTAGTGTCTCATCTGACAATAATTTCCATACCTATGGGGCATACTTATTTCTATTCCATACATTAGAGGAGAAATGAGAGGTCAGAACCCATCATATCCCATATAGTGTACCTATATGAACTATACAGATAGCCTCAGGCCCTATTTAAAAACAGGACTAGGACCCTCGTATAGTTCACAACTCCTATGAGCCCGTTTTGTGGGAAATGCATATCCCACATACGTTTCCCGTATAACGTAAAATTTCATTTGAATTGATTTATACTTCGACGGGACCACTAGTATACCCATCTTCTAAATATTATTTGATTTAAATGGGTCGTGAATTCTTCCACTACCAGTGTAAAACCTTATAAACAGTCATGTTCAATATATTATTAAATTGTGCTACATGTGATCAGTTGATGCCCATACACATACTTATAAGTGAAATCTCGTAGCTACTACACTAACGTGATATCATCTTTACCTCATAAATTAGTGATATTTTATTACAACCCACACCCTTTACAACGCTATATATGAATTGATACTTTACTGTATATGAATCAACTCGTAAAAACTAGTGGTTGATTCAGATTAATTTAAAACTTTAAATATAGAACCTAAGGTTCTGTTATACTATACTATCACCTAATGTGCTATACGTGTTACTTGATTCCATATTAACTTATACTATCCTCCCTACAGCTTGAAGTACAGTATACTGACACCCCTGTGAACAAAGCTCCATCTTTACAATAGTATAGTCATATAAACATAAATACACATACTGACAATTTATTAAATTACATCCTACTCTTATGGCCTAAAATACCTTCTTAGTTTGAACCGGGGGCAGGTATAAGCTAATAACTGAACCTGTCACTGAGTAAGCAAAGTCAATACATCAAAGGAGGGTTTGTCTCCCTTAAAGGAAGACTGCCATGTCTATGCTCTCGTTCAATCCATTCGGAATGAGGGTATTGAGGGTATAGATCCAGAAAGATTCCTTTTTAGTTAACTGTTTATCTCTACCACCTCCTCTATTATCTTCCTGTATATGTTCAATCACTGTAAATGTCAAGCCCTGAACATCTGAATCATGTTTTTCCTGAAAGTGGCGGGGGAGGCTATGATTCTGAACTTTATTTCTAATATTCCGCAGGTGTTCCTGTATCCTTATTTTAAGGCTTCTCTTGGTTTTGCCTATATATGATAACTTGCAACTACATTCGATCTTGTATACCACATAGTTAGTATTGCAGGTAACCACTGACTTTAAGCTGTGTGTTTTATTACCCTCATACTTTCAATGGAAGCCCTTCTTATCTATAAAATGGCAGCAGTTACATTTATTACAAGGAAAAAGGCCCCTTCGCTTCATGAGGGGGTGTCCGTTGGTATTCTCTACATTTTGTTGGATGGTTTGAAGTTGACTGGGCGCCAATAAGTTCTTAAGATTTTTGGATTTTCTAAAGACGATGTTTGGTCTGTTGGGTAGATGTGGTCCCAATACAGGGTCCTTGAGGAGAAGGTGCCAATGTCGGTACATAATGTGCTTGATCTTAACATTTTCTTGATTGTATTGCGTGATGAAGGGTCTCTCCGACTGACGTTTACTATTTGTGCGACCTTGACTATTCAAAAGACTTTTTCTATCGATCTTTGAAGCTCGGACCTGATCTTTACGTAGTTCTACCTCTTTGTATCCCCTTTCGATAAATTGTTCCACTAGAATGGATGATTGTTCCCAATAACTGTCCATGTTGTTACAGTTATTCCTCATTCGCACAAACTGTGAATACGGAACAGTTGTCTTCCATCTGGTCAGATGACAGCTATCAGATGGTATGAAGCTGTTGGCGTCAGTTTCTTTAAAAAAAGGTTTTAGTGTTGAGAGTGCCCCCATCATCAATGCTTAAAAGGATGTCAAGATAGTCCATAGTCAATGGATCTTGTTTGTGTGTAAATTTGAGATTAAAAGAGTTATCTTGGAGCCTGGAAATGAATCTCTCAAGGGAGTCAATCTCACCTTCCCAAATAAAGATCAGGTCGTCTATACATCTCTTATAGAATTTGATATTGGGACAACTAAATTCACCATCCAAGTATATAACGTCATTCTCCCAGTTATCCATATAAATGTTGGCGTACGATGGGGCAAATTTTGTCCCCATCACGGTGCCCTGTTTTTGTCTGTAAAACTTTCCTTCAAACTCGAAAAAATTATGATTTAAGATAAACAAAATACCTTCCAACAGAAAATCTCTTTCTTCTTTACTAACCAAGCTATCCTTAGTTAGGATCTTATTAACTGCCTCACTCCCTTTCTCATGGGAAATGGAAGTGTACAATGCTTGTACATCGACCGTCACCCACCTGTAGGTGGGCTGCCATTGGAATTCCTCGGGAAGTTTCAACAGGTCCGTCGAATCCTTTAAGTATGACAAATGTTTCTTGACGTATGGTTGGAGTTTAATGTCGAGAAAGTGTGACAGATTAGACATCAACGAGTCCACACCTGCCACTATGGGTCTTCTGGGGGGTGGAATCACCCCCTTGTGCACCTTCGGTAATGTATGGAATAGAAATAAGTATGCCCCATAGGTATGGAATTTATTGTCAGATGAGACACTAATGATTGATTCAAGCGGGGGTTAAAGTATGTACAAGTGGCTATCTATTGAACGGTCGTTCGGTATTCTAGCTTCTGTAATCGGTAGAGAGTCTCCTTATTGGCCGCCTAGAACATGTGATCAGGTCAGATGACGGGAAGCGCTGGACGGGGCTGGTGGAACGCAAAACAAAGATGGCACTGGAACGCATAAGGTCCTGCTATAGCAGACGCGTGCAGTGTCCTGGACCGTTCGTTTTAACGATCAGAGGTGGTGGATGGTGCTGACGGGAAGCACTTTCCACACAGCAGTGTCTCTTAAGGCTCACAATATGTTTATTTATACATATACACATCTATTCTAATATCAGAGGCTAAAGTACCCGCCCCTATTACACAGTGATTGGCTACTAATACTGTCAGTCATTCACAAAAGCAGCTTTCAATGAGACTCACACTGCAATGCATTGTGGGTCATATAACAATTAAACTTTTACTTATATTGGGTGGATATAAGGGTGAGGATTATTATAGTGAATTAATCCTAATGATAAGAGGATAAAAGTCATAGGTTGGTTAGTTTATACCATTAATAATCAGGCTATAATTAGCCTTTATTTGTGCACCAATCAAAATAGGATATGTGATGACATCATCACCTTTCCCTTTATAAGGGGTAACATCTAGCCTGGTGCTGCATTGCACAGGTACTGAGCGTCCACTGCAGATGTATAGAAGGTGAGGGAATATGGCATCATTGTGAACAAAGCTCTATTTAAATATGTAAATGTCACTATGTATATTTTATTCATGTATATTTGCAATATTGCACTTTAGTGCTTTCAATGGTAGGATATATTCACTTTCACATCTTTTTTTATTTTGTGATAGTATGTAATTAAAAGTTTATTCTTTGATAATTCATTCCAGCACTTTTAGAGTCTGGGTTTAAAGATCAGCACTTTCATTATGTCAATCAATGAAGCAGCTGGACTCATTAGAGTATTTAATTGCTATGGGCCAGAATGGTAGTAGTGATCAGCAATAGAGTTTTTTGTCTTAAAAACCTCCAATAAATGTTATACCTAAAAAGGGAGGTTGTTCTTTAAATACGGTTTCATTATAAAATGCATCAATTATCCTAAGTCAAAGCTGATATCATTGACTAATTAAATATCTGATAATGACCATTCACTAATTTGCCCTAAATATGAATTTATTAGGTTTCCTTTCTAAGTGACCCTTCAGTACCTTGGTTTCCGAATTTTTGTACAAGATATCTCACCACAAGGTATGTGAGGGGACATTATGATATATTTTTATCACATATATAATATGAACACTCAGTATATATGATGAGGTCAATATCTTTCCAATTAGGCCACACTGATTGTTCATCAGAAAGCCTCTGTGTTATATTGAAGTTTCCATCATGCATGTATGAACAAGTTTTGTCGCATTATACTGTTTGTATAAACTACTGTACTTCTCAGCTGCTTGAGGTAGGACCCAAGATTCAATTGTAATTTTCTTCCTTTTCATTCTGTCTGCTCTGATATATCCTTGTTCTATTATAATGATATGTTCCTCATATATTTTGATTGAATGTATTATGCATTTTTATTAAGGAACAATTATTTTTAGTTCTGATAAGATTTTTTACAATTGTAGAGATACCCCTGATGAAGTCTTTTGTATAAGACGAAACGCGTTGTGTTGTCTGTGTTGTGAAGCTATCTCCGAACCAACTATAAGGAGAAGGAGGAGATTGTTGTGATCCTTCAACATTTGTATTCAGCGCTAAGAGTCATACATCTTAAAGTGTGGAATAATATATCTCCTCTGTATTAATTTGAATATGTTTTTAATAAATGTTTTATGATGGAACATGTTATTATTTTTTTTAAAAGTATTACCCAATTAGGGGTTGGAATAGTGGGAGTTGATGCGACCCCCTGGCGCCAATTCTTCTATTGTTGTATATTCCTTATTTCCAGTCCCTTCTAACAGGGGACTTAGTTGAATCAGGCTGCCTATACCAAATAGCTTACGTACGTATTTATTCAGGGTGACAGGTTTTACAAATTAGCGCAAAGGGAGAGTATTTGTTTGGTGTACCCTTTTTTTGTTAGTTACTCTCCAGTGCAGCTGGTTAAATATGCCTTTATTTAACGATCATAAAAGTAGGAATCAAAAATGCAAAACCATTTTCTTAGAAGAGATGTGTGATATTGAGCAGACAGATGAGGAGGATAATGAGGAATATTACCACCTCTTAAATAAAATGGAAAAATTAGCTACTAGAGAGTTGAAAAGCTGGTACGATCTTATGACACTCGAGAAGTACTTAGAGGTGGGACGGGTTCCCCGAGGCTTGAGGCTAAACAAAACTCCTATAATGGGAACACAAAATGGAGATTTTATAAAAAGTTGGAATAGAATCTTGGATGAAAGTGCAGCCAAGTTGGTAGATCTTATTGTCACCGAAAGAAAGAAAGAATTAGAAATTTTTGAGGTAGACCTTAATAAATTAGAAACTATGCTGGTCAAATTCAGTGATGACGAGGAATTCAAGAGAGATGTGATAAATCTTCAACGCAAACTTGATGATCTAGAAAAGGAGATTATTCTACGCAAACAAAAAAAGTTTGCAAGGGATAAGTCCAATTATGATAGTGGCAAAATGCACGATTGGGGAACGAATGTGAGTAACAAAACCGACCAAAAAGACTCCCAAGTACGTAATGGTTGGAGAAGATATGAGGATGATCCTAACAACGAGGTTTTCTATCCAAAACGTGAATATGCTCCGACATACCGCTTTAAACAGAGAGGCTATTATGAAAATAGAAGGAGTTCTTATCATTCACCCAGATGTGGATATGGGAGGAAACCTTCTTATAGAGTTCAACAATCCCCTAGAGGAAGACACCAGGGATTTACACATTACAACCGTTACGAAAATTTTAGATCGACTCCTCCCAAAGGTGTTTTTTTTTTAGAAGACAAAAAGAGGACAGGTTTACCACATCTTCAAGAAAAGGAACATTTACATACCCGCCTGGACTCCCCACAGGGTGTAAAGAGACAGTTACTCCCAGGAGAAGAGGTACAAGGGGTGGACGAAAGATCACCAAACAAAAAACGAAGAGCGATCAACCTCCTGCAAGAAACATCAAGTCATCAATCATCAACCTTACTCAAAAGGAACTATCAACCTCGCAGGTATCAATACTAAATAAAGGGTTGAAGTTCGCCCCCAACCAACATGTCGATAAGTTTAACCTCTTTGTGGATTTGAACAAATACGTACGAAGTCTCACCCTGAAAAGGCATTTCTTGAAAAACCCCGTGCCAAAAATAACCCATGAGCCCAAAGGCAAACCACTAGTAGCACCTCCTTCCAGGTATTATCCGGTGGAGTCTAGAGGGAATCATATTGATTTCTTCTTTGATTCAGTAAAAGAAGACTTAAGGAAACTTAAGATTCAGGATGACAGATATTGCGGCAACCTCACCCCCCAGGAAAGATCAGCAATTAAATAAGATTTTAAACCTACCGGTAAATCTATTTCTCCTAGTCCGTAGAGGATGCAGGGGACTCCGTAAGGACCATGGGGTATAGAAGGGATCAGCAGGAGATAGGGCACCTAAAAAGAACTTTTACTATGGGTGTGCACTGGCTCCTCCCTCTATGCCCCTCCTCCAGACCTCAGTTAGAGAACTGTGCCCAGAGGAGATGGACAATACAAGGCAGGATTTAGCAATCCAAGGGCAAGATTCATACCAGCCCACACCAATCATACCATGTAACCTGGAACATACATAACCAGTTAACAGTATGAACAAAACAACAGTAACGGTCCAAGACCTATTCCAACTGTAACATAACCCTTATGTAAGCAACAACTATATACAAGTCTTGCAGAGTTTCCGCACTGGGATGGGCGCCCAGCATCCTCTACGGACTAGGAGAAATAGATTTACCGGTAGGTTTAAAATCTTATTTTCTCTTACGTCTTAGAGGATGCTGGGGACTCCGTAAGGACCATGGGGTTTATACCAAAGCATCCAATCGGGCGGGAGAGTGCGTATGACTCTGCAGCACCGACTGAGCAAACGCTAGGTCCTCATCAGCCAGGGTATCAAACTTGTAGAATTTAGCAAAAGTGTTTGACCCCGACCAAGTTGCCGCTCGGCAAAGCTGTAATGCCGAGACGCCTCGGGCAGCCGCCCAAGAAGAGCCCACCTTCCTAGTGGAATGGGCTTTAACCGAATTTGGTATCGGCAATCCAGCCATAGAATGAGCCTGCTGAATCGAATTACAGATCCAGCGAGCAATAGTCTGCTTCGAAGCAGGTGTGCCAATCTTATTAGCAGCATACAGGACAAACAGAGCCTCTGTTTTCCTAATTTTAGCCGTTCTGGCTACATACATTTTTAAGGCACTAACTACATCCAGGGATCTGGAATCCTCCAGGTCACTTGTAGCCACAGGCACCACAATAGGTTGATTCATATGGAATGAAGAAACCACTTTAGGCAAAAATTGCGGACGTGTCCTCAATTCAGCTCGATCCACATGAAAAATCAAATAGGGGCTCTTGTGTAACAAAGCCGCCAATTCAGACACTCGCCTTGCTGATGCCAAGGCCAACAGCATGACCACCTTCCAGGTAAGAAATTTCAACTCAACCTTGTTAAGCGGTTCAAACCATTGTGATTTTAGGAACTGCAACACCACGTTCAGGTCCCATGGAGCCACTGGAGGCACAAAAGGGGGCTGGATGTGCAGCACTCCCTTTACAAACGTCTGGACTTCTGGAAGAGAAGCCAATTCCTTCTGAAAGAAAATCGAGAGGGCCGAAATCTGTACCTTAACAGAGCCTAATTTCAGGCCCATATCCACTCCTGTCTGTAGGAAGTGGAGAAAACGACCCAGATGAAAATCTTCCGTAGGTGCATTCTTAGTCTCACACCAAGACACATACTTTCGCCAGATACGGTGATAATGCTTAACCGTCACCTCCTTCCTAGCCTTTATTAAAGTAGGGATGACCTCTTCCGGAATCCCCTTTTTCGCTAGGATTCGGCGTTCAACCGCCATGCCGTCAAACGTAACCGCGGTAAGTCTTGAAATACACAGGGCCCCTGTTGCAACAGGTCTTCCCTCAGAGGAAGAGGCCAGGGATCTCCTGTGAGCATCTCTTGTAGATCTGAGTATCAGGCCCTTCAAGGCCAGTCTGGGACAATGAGTATTGTCTATACATTTCTTTGCCTTATGATCCTCAACACTTTTGTGATGAGAGGAAGAGGAGGAAACACGTAGACCGATTTGAACAGCCACGGTGTTATCAGAGCATCTACTGCCACTGCCTGAGGGTCCCGAGACCTGGCACAATACCTCCGAAGCTTCTTGTTGAGGCGTGACGCCATCATGTCTATTTGAGGAGTTCCCCAAAGACGTGTTATATCTGCAAAGACTTCTTGATGAAGTCCCCACTCTCCTGGATGGAGATCGTGTCTGCTGAGGAAGTCTGCTTCCCAGTTGTCCACTCCCGGAATGAAGACAGCCGACAGAGCGCTTACATGATTTTCCGCCCAGCGAAGAATCCTTGTGGCTTCCGCCATCGCGACTCTGCTTCTTGTCCCACCTTGGCGGTTCACATGAGCCACTGCTGTGACATTGCCTGATTGAATCAGAACCGGTAGGTTTCGAAGAAGACTCTCCGCTTGTCAAAGGCCGTTGTAAATGGCCCTGAGTTCCAACACATTGATGTGTAGTCAGGACTCCTGGTCTGACCAAAGACCCTGAAAATTTTTTCCCTGTGTGACCGCTCCCCATCCTCGGAGGCTCGCGTCCGTGGTAACCAGGATCCAATCCTGAATTCCGAACCTGCGACCCTCCAGCAGGTGAGCACTTTGCAACCACCACAGGAGAGACACTCTGGCCCCTGGGGACAGAGTTATTTTCCGATGTAAGTGCAGATGGGACCCGGACCACTTGTCCAGAAGGTCCCATTGAAAAGTCCTTGCATGGAACCTTCCGAAGGGAATGGCCTTGTAGGCCGCCACCATTTTTCCCAGAACTCGAGTGCATTGGTGAACTGACACCCTTTTCGGTTTTAGCAGGTCTCTGACCATGTTCTGGATGTCCTGGGCTTTCTCTATTGGGAGGAAGACCTTCATTTGTTCCGTATCCAGTATCATACCTAGGAACGGTAGTCGAGTTGTCGGAATCAACTGTGACTTTGGTAGATTTAGAATCCAACCGTGTGGCTGGAGCACTCTCAGAGAGAGTACCACACTGCTCAGCAATTTGTCCCTTGATCTCGCTTTTATCAGGAGATCGTCCAAGTATGAGATAATTGTGACTCCATGCTTGCGCAGGACCACCATCATTTCCGCCATTATCTTGGTGAAAATCCTCGGGGCCGTGGAAAGTCCAAACGGCAACGTCTGAAATTGGTAATGACAATCCTGTACAGCGAATCTCAGGTATTCCTGATGGGGGGCATATATGGGGACATTAAGGTACGCATCCTTTATGTCCAGAGATACCATAAACTCCCCCTCCTCCATGTTGGCTATTATCGCTCTGAGTGATTCCATTTTGAATTTGAATCTATTTATGTACAGGTTTAGGGATTTCAGATTCAAAATAGGTCTGACCGAACCGTCCGGTTTCGGGACCACAAATAGCGTTGAGTAGGAACCTTGATTAGCACTTGCTGTATACACAGCGTTTGAATCGCAGCTAACACTATATCCCTTTCTGATGTGGAAGCTGGTAGGGCCGATCTGAAAAATCGGCGCGGGGGCACCTCCTCGAATTCCAATTTGTAACCCTGGGAAACTATTTCCAACACCCAGGGATTCAGGCCTGAACTGACCCAGGCCTGACTGAAAAGTCGAAGACGTGCCCCCACCGGTGCGGACTCCCTCAGGGGAGCCCCAGCGTCATGCTGTGGGTTTTGGAGCAGCCGGGGAGGACTTTTGTTCCTGGGCAACTGCCGAAGCAGGCGCTCTCTTTGGCTCTGCCCTTACCTCTGGCGAGGAAAGAGGATCCCCGAACTCTTCTGGACTTGTGCGACCGAAAGGACTGCATCTGATAGGGTGTTACTTTCTTTTGCTGTTGGGGAACATATGGTAAAAAAAATGATTTACCTGCTGTAGCTGTGGAAACCAGGTCCGTCAGCCCATCCCCAAACAATACATCACCCTTAAAGGGTAGTACTTCCATATGTTTTTTGGAATCCGCATCACCCGTCCATTGGCGAGTCCATAAGGATCTTCTCGCTGAGATAGACATGGCATTGGCCCTAGAAGCTAGCAATCCAATGTCCCTTTGAGCATCCCTCATAAATAAGACTGCGTCTTTTATATGGGCTAGAGTTAAGAATATAGTATCCTTATCCATATTATCAAATTGATCTGTCAGCTCATCTGTCCAAGCTGCAATTGCGCTACACACCCATGCCAACGCAATTGTCGGTCTTAGCACAGCACCCGTATGAGAATAAATACACTTTAAGGTAGTTTCTTGCCTGCGATCTGCAGGGTCCTTAAGGGCCGCTGTGTCAGGAGACGGTAGCGCCACTTTCTTGGACAAGCGCGTCAGGGCCTTGTCCACAGTGGGGGATGATTACCAAATCTCCCTGTCCTGCTTAGGGAAGGGCTATGCCATATAAATTCTTTTGGGGATCTGCGGTCTCTTTTCCGGAGTCTCCCAAGCTTTTCCAAAGAAATCATTTAATTCATGGGATGCGGGAAAATTAATAATCTGTTTCTTTCCCTTAAACATGTGTACCCTTGTGTCGGGGACCGAGGGTTCATCCTCAATATGCAACACATCCCTTATTGCCATAATCATACACTGAATGGTTTTAGTCACCCTAGGGTGCAATTTTACTTCGTCATAGTCGACACTGGAGTCAGAATCCGTGTCGGTAGTAGTGTCTTGTGTTAAGGGACGCTTTTGAGACCCCGACGGGCCCAGTGAGTCGGTCCAATCTGAGGATTGACCCCCTGATGTCCCCCCTAAATCAGCCTTATCAAGCCTTTTATGTAAAGATGCCACACTTGCATTCAACATATGCCACATGTCCATCCAATCCGGAGTCGGCACAACCGACGGGGACACACCACTCATTTGCTCCACCTCCTCCTTGGAGAAGCCTTCCGCCTCAGACATGTCGACACACACGTACCGACACCCCACACACACAGGGATTAACCTACAAGGGGACAAAACCCCAACCAGGCCCTTAGGAGAGACAGAGATAGAGTATGCCAGCACACACCAGCGCCTAAAAACACTGGAAAAAATATGACCAGATAGCGCTTTTTTATATATAATATACCAATTCCCACTCACTGCATTGCTAATGTGCCCCCCTCCTCTTTTTTCCAGCCTGTGAAGTTCAGCAGGGGAGAGACCAGGGAGCCAGCGTTCATGCATGCAGCTTCTGTGGAGAAAATGGCGCTGGTTAGTGCTGAGGATCAAGCCCCGCCCACCCGACGGCGGGCTTCGGTCCCAGTGACTTTTCTATTAAAATGGCAGGGGATCTTAGATTTACTGCCTCCGCAGCCTAATCTATCTGAATTTGCCCAAAAGTGAGGAATATTGCTGCCCAGGGCGCCCCCCCCCTGCGCCCTGCACCCTTCAGTGCTGCTCTGTGTGTGTGATTGGGAGCAATGGCGCGCAGCTTACCGCTGCGCGCCTTACCTCATGAAGATCTGATGTCTTCTACTGCCTAAGATGTCTTCTGCCTTCTCATACTCACCCGGCTTCTATCTTCGGCATCTGTGAGGAGGACGGCGGCGCGGCTCCGGGACGAACCCCAGGTGAGACCTGTGTTCCGACACCCTCTGGAGCTAATGGTATCCAGTAGCCTTAGAAGCAGTGCCCAACTTGACAAGCCAGCTCTGCTTCTCTCTCCTCAGTCCCACGATGCAGGGAGCCTGTTGCCAACAGGACTCCCTGAAAATAAAAAACCTAACAAAATTCTTATTCAACAGAAAACTCTGGAGAGCTCTCTGCAGTGCACCCATTCTCCTCTGGGCACAAGATCTAACTGAGGTCTGGAGGAGGGGCATAGAGGGAGGAGCCAGTGCACACCCATAGTAAAAGTTATTTTTAGGTGCCCTATCTCCTGCGGAGCCCGTCTATACCCCATGGTCCTTACGGAGTCCCCAGCATCCTCTAGGACGTAAGAGAAAACAACTAAAAAACGATGATAAAATAGTGATCAAATCGGCAGACAAGGGAGGAGCTGTCGTTATTCAAGACAGAACATCGTATGTTAAAGAGGCACTTCATCAAATCGAAGATACATCAACGTATGAACAACTATTAGGGGATCCTACTCCGATGTTCTGTGAGGAGTTACATGATGTATTGTGGGGGGCTAAGAGTACAGGAATCATTTGTAAGGAGGAGTTCGACTACATGTATAATAAGACCCCGAGGATGCCGGTGTTTTATCATCTACCGAAGGTGCACAAGGGGGTGATTCCACCCCCCGGAAGACCCATAGTGGCAGGTGTGGACTCGTTGACGTCTAATCTGTCACACTTTCTCGACATTAAACTCCAACCAGACGTCAAGAAACAGTTGTCATACTTAAAGGATTCGACGGACCTGTTGAAACTTCTCGAGGAATTCCAATGGCAGCCCACCTACAGGTGGGTGACGGTCGATGTACAAGCATTGTACACTTCCATTCCCCATGAGAAAGGGAGTGAGGCAGTTAATAAGATCCTAACTAAGGATAGCTTGGTTAGTAAAGAAGAAAGAGATTTTCTGTTGGAAGGTATTTTGTTTATCTTAAATCATAATTATTTCGAGTTTTAAGGAAAGTTTTACAGACAAAAACGGCACCGCGATGGGGACAAAATTTGCCCCATCGTACGCCAACATTTATATGGATAACTGGGAGAATGACGTTATATACTTGGATGGTGAATTTAGTTGTCCCAATATCAAATCTCCTATATAATAGCCCAGATCTGTGACTTTGTGACTCATTTGCTAATGCTGGGCGGAGTCACAACACTGGGCGGCGTTAGTCAAATAAGTCACAGATCTGGCCAAATCTATAGGAGACTTGGAGCAGAAGCAGATAGTATGGGCATGGCACAGGCAGGGGTGCATACCACCCAGCTTTCTTCAGGAGCTTTCTTCAGGCAGAAGGAGGGACACACATGCAGCAAAAATGGGGCGTGGTCAACGAAAAGAGTGCGTTTCTTCACGGGAGGGCCCCTGTTTTCATCAGTGAGGGGGCATGCCCAGTGCTCTGTGAGCTGCTGGCATGCCCCCAGGGGCTGATTATGAGTCCGGGGGGCCTAAGGCACTTGAGACAGGGGAGCCCAATCTCATTGCTGTGCCTGCTGTGGGGTTGGGGGCATGGCCTAATCGCGCCCTGTGAGGCCACGCCCCCTTATGCAAATTCCAGGATTTTTTTGTATTTTTTTATTTTGGCCCCTCAGCTAGGGCTAAATCCAGAGGAGGTGGTCGATCCCCCCTACACACCCGCACAGGCAGAAGAAAGCAGGGAGACTGCTGCCTCCCTGCAACACCACAGACCTGCCAACACGCAGCAGCGTGTGCTGACTGTAGCGCAATGCTGCCGCTGTTACTGGTAGGACAGGGGAGCTTCAGAGCTGGGACAGAGCTACTCGAGCCGGGGGGCCCCCTAAAACTGTGGGGCCAACGGTATGTACTCCCTGCCCCCCCCCCCCCCCCCTTAATCCGGCTCTGCTGCTGGAACCCCCCTTAATCCATACCCCCTGATGCCCCCTCAACCTCTGTCTCCACTATTCACCGCTGCTCTGCTAAGCAGAACAGCGAGTACAGGAGCTTTCCAACTGCCCCCCCCCCCCACCGCGGGACACTGCGACCCACGGGTGGGACAGCGGGACAGACCCCAAAAAATGGGACTGTCCCGCGAAAATCGGGACAGTTGGGAGGTATGGGAGTGTGTGAGGGGATATGCCGTACAGACAGATGGACACCGGCTCACTGTGTGCTTGACCCCCCACATCAGCATACTCAGCAGGGTCTCTCTGGCGTGGAGGAGCATCACTTTCTGGAACACTCCACGCTTCTTAGCTGCAGTTTTGTGGGGCACCTGCCGCTGTGCAGGTTCCGTACTGCCTCTGTTATCTCCAGCCCCGGCAACCCCACCGCTAGCTGCAGCGCTGCCACCCGCAGTGAGGTGCGCCCAGCTCCTTCACACACTTTAGCCGGCGGGTAGCGCTGCAGAAGTCCGAGCTGCTTGCAGGCTCCGACCCCCTCCTCCCTCCAGCCGCAGCGTCTCCTGGGAGCTACCAGTCACTCCCAGTCTCCCCTTATCACAGTGCCCGGCAGCCGCGCGAGGTCCGCGGTGTGTGACTGAGGAGTGGGGGGGAGGGATGCAGGTGGGCAGAAGTAGCATGACTCCAGCCTGAGAGAGTCAGCCATGCCAAGTCTCCACCAGCAGCAGATCCCAACAGGTTGGAGTGGAACAGCAGCAGCCAGCAGCAGACTCCGGTAAGATACATCTGTCTGTCACCACTGTTTTGTCCCTAATACCAATCTCTCCCATGCCCTGTGTTCTGTCATGTCCCTGTCACCCCTGGCCTTGCCCTGTCACCCTTATCCTGGCCCTGTCACCCTTATCCTGGCCCTTTCACCCTTATCCTGGCCCTTTCACCCTTATCCTGGCCCTGTCCCCCTTATGCTGGCCCTGTTACCCCTATCCTGGCCCTGTCACCGCTGTGCTTGCCCTGTCAACCCTATACTAGCCCTGTCACCCCTGTCCTGGTCCTGCCGCCCCTACCCTGGCCCTGTCACCCCTATCCTGTCCCTGTCATTTCTGTCCTGGCCCCGTCGCCCCTGTCCTGGCCCCGTCACCCCTGTCCTGGCCCCGTCACCCCTGTTCTGACCCTGTCACCCCTGTCCTGGCCCTGTTACTGCATACACTCCAACTACCTTTTTGGCAGGTACAATACCCGCAGCGCCTCCAGAACCCTCCCCAATGCACCACACCTCCGCACCTTCCCCTCCACCACATGCGGCACTCCACCCTTCCCCACACGCTGTGCCTCCAGACCCCCTACACCACCCGCGGCTCCCACTCCTCCGCCCCTTCACCACCCACAGCACCTCCAGACCCCCTCCACCATCCACCCCCATATATGTCTCCCCCCCACACCTGCCCCCCTCCACCCGCAGCATCTGCAGACACCCTCCTCCATCCGCGGTCCCACCCTCCCCCACCCCTCCCCCACCTATGGCACCCCCGCACCTGCCCCTCCACCACCTGCAGCACCCCCGGACCTCCTTCCTTATCCGCCGCACCACTCGTACCTGCCCCTCCCCTACCCACGGCGCCTGCGGACCCCTACCCCACCCCCGGCACCCCCGCCCCTTCCCATCCCACAGCACCTCCGGAACCCTTCACCCATCCGCAACATCCCCACACCTGCCCCTCTCCCAACCGTGGCACCCCTGCCCCTCCCCCACCTGCAGTGTCTCCGGACCCCTCCCCCATCTGCAGCCCCCACTCCTCTGCCCCTCCCTCACCCACAGCACCTCCCGACCCTTCCCCATCCGGCCCCCCCCCGCTTCCGCCCCCCCTCCACCCGCAGCATCTACAGACACCCTCCCCCATCCGCAGCCCCCCCCCCGCACCCGCTACATTCTGTACATCGTGCCCTGCAGGTGCTGTTCACGCCGTCGCAAGGGGCTGCGCCTCCTTCACCATCGCACGCCCTTTCATTGTGCAATATTTAACCACTAACAAAGGAATGCAGGTAATACCCCATATAATACAAATATTGAACCCCAGAAAGGCATGCAAGGGTTAAGGGGGCGTAGCCCCTTGCGACGGTGTGAAGAGCGCCCGTAGGGAGCGATGAAGCACCTAGTTCTATAAGAGATATATAGACGACCTGATCTTTATTTGGGAAGGTGAGATTGACTCCCTTGAGAGATTAATTTCCGGGCTCCAAGATAACTCTTTTAATCTCAAATTTACACACAAACAAGATCCATTGACTATGGACTATCTTGACATCCTTTTAAGCATTGATGATGGGGGCACTCTCAACACTAAAACCTTTTTTTAAAGAAACTGACGCCAACAGCTTCATACCATCTGATAGCTGTCATCTGAACAAATGGAAGACAACTGTTCCGTATTCACAGTTTGTGCGAATGAGGAAAAACTGTAACAACATGGACAGTTATTGGGAACAATCATCCATTCTAGTGGAACAATTTATCGAAAGGGGATACAAAGAGGTAGAACAACGTAAAGATCAGGTCCGAGCTTCAAAGATCGATAGAAAAAGTCTTTTGAATAGTCAAGGTCGCACAAATAGTAAACGTCAGTCGGAGAGACCCTTCATCACGCAATACAATCAAGAAAATGTTAAGATCAAGCACATTATGTACCGACATTGGCACCTTCTCCTCAAGGACCCTGTATTGGGACCACATCTACCCAACAGACCAAACATCGTCTTTAGAAAATCCAAAAATCTTAAGAACTTATTGGCGCCCAGTCAACTTCAAACCATCCAACAAAATGTAGAGAATACCAACGGACACTCCCTCATGAAGCGAAGGGGCCTTTTTCCTTGTAATAAATGTAACTGCTGCCGTTTTATAGATAAGAAGGGCTTCCAGTGGAAGTATGAGGGTAATAAAACACACAGCTTAAAGTCAGTGGTTACCTGCAATACTAACTATGCGGTATACAAGATCGAATGTAGTTGCAAGTTATCATATATAGCAAAACCAAGAGAAGCCTTAAAATAAGGATACAGGAACACCTGCGGAATATTAGAAATAAAGTTCAGAATCATAGCCTCCCCCGCCACTTTCAGGAAAAACATGATTCAGATGTTCAGGGCTTGACATTTACAGTGATTGAACATATACAGGAAGATAAGAGAGGAGGTGATAGAGATAAACAGATAACTAAAAAGGAATCTTTCTGGATCTATACCCTCAATACCCTCATTCCGAATGGATTGAACGAGAGCATAGACATGGCAGTCTTCCTTTAAAGGAGACAAACCCTCCTTTGATGTATTGACTATGCTTGCTCAGTGACAGGTTCAGTTATTAGCTTATACCTTCCCCCGGTTCAAACTAAGAAGGTATTTTAGGCCATAAGAGTAGGATGTAATTTAATAAATTGTCAGTATGTGTATTTATGTTTATATGACTATACTATTGTAAAGATGGAGCTTTGTTCACAGGGGTGTCAGTATACTGTACATCACTTTAAGCTGTAGGGAGGATAGTATAGAGTTAATATGGAATCAAGTAACACGTATAGCACATTAGGTGATAGTATAGTATAACAGAACCTTAGGTTCTATATTTAAAGTTTTAAATTAATCTGAATCAACCACTAGTTTTTACGAGTTGATTCATATACAGTAAAGTATCAATTCATATATAGCGTTGTAAAGGGTGTGGGTTGTAATAATATATCACTAATTTATGAGGTAAAGATGATATCACGTTAGTGTAGTAGCTACGAGATTTCACTTATAAGTATGTGTATGGGCATCAATTGATCACATGTAGCACAATTTAATAATATATTGAACATGACTGTTTATAAGGTTTTACACTGGTAGTGGAAGAATTCACGACCCATTTAAATCAAATACTATTTAGAAGATGGGTATACTAGTGGTCCCGTCGAAGTATAAATTAATTCAAATTAAATTTTACGTTATACGGGAAACGTATGTGGGATATGCATTTCCCGCGAATCGGGCTCATAGGAGTTGTGAACTATACGAGGGTCCTAGTCCTGTTTTTAAATAGGGCCTGAGGCTATCTGTATAGTTCATATAGGTACACTATATGGGATATGATGGGTTCTGACCTCTCATTTCTCCTCTAATGTATGGAATAGAAATAAGTATGCCCCATAGGTATGGAATTTATTGTCAGATGAGACACTAATGATTGATTCAAGCGGGGGTTAAAGTATGTACAAGTGGCTATCTATTGAACGGTCGTTCGGTATTCTAGCTTCTGTAATCGGTAGAGAGTCTCCTTATTGGCCGCCTATAACATGTGATCAGGTCAGATGACGGGAAGCGCCGGACGGGGCTGGTGGAACGCAAAACAAAGATGGCGCTGGAACGCATAAGGTCCCGCTATAGCGGACGCGTGCAGCGTCCTGGACCGTTCGTTTTAACGATCAGAGGTGGTGGATGGTGCTGACGGGAAGTACTTTCCCCACAGCAGTGTCTCTTAAGTGCTCACAATATGTTTATTTATAGATATACACATCTATTCTAATATCAGAGGCTAAAGTACCCGCCCCTATTACACAGTGATTGGCTACTAATACTGTCAGTCATTCACAAAAGCAGCTTTCAATGAGACTCACACTGCAATGCATTGTGGGTCATATAACAATTAAACTTTTACTTATATTGGGTGGATATAAGGGTGAGGATTATTATAGTGAATTAATCCTAATGATAAGAGGATAAAATTCATAGGTTGGTTAGTTTATACCATTAATAATCAGGCTATAATTAGCCTTTATTTGTGCAACAATCAAAATAGGATATGTGATGACATCATCACCTTTCCCTTTATAAGGGGTAACATCTAGTCTGGTGCTTCATTGCACAGGTACTGAGCGTCCACTGCAGATGTATAGAAGGTGAGGGAATATGGCATCATTCTGGACAAAGCGCTATTTAAATATGTAAATGTCACTATGTATATTTTATTCATGTATATTTGCAATATTGCACTTTAGTGCTTTCAATGGTAGGATATATTCACTTTCACATCTCTTTTTTGATTTTGTGATAGTATGTAATTAAAAGTTTTTTCTTTGATAATTCATTCCAGCACTTTTAGAGTCTGGGTTTAAAAGATCAGCACTTTCATTATGTCAATCAATGAAACAGCTGGACTCATTAGAGTATTTAATTGCTATGGGCCAGAATGGTAGTAGTGATCAGCAATAGAGTTTTTTGTCTTAAAAAAATGTTATAAATGTTATACCTAAAAAGGGAGGTTGTTCTTTAAATACAGTTTAATTATAAAATGCATCAATTATCCTAAGTCAAAACTGATATCGTTGACTAATTAAATATCTGATAATGACCATTCACTAATTTGCCCTAAATATGAATTTATTAGGTTTCCTTTCTAAGTGACCCTTCAGTACCTTGGTTTCCGAATTTTTGTACAAGTTATCTCACCACAAGGTATGTGAGGGGACATTATGATATATTTTTATCACATATATAATATGAACACTCAGTATATATGATGAGGTCAATATCTTTCCAATTAGGCCACACTGATTGTTCATCAGAAAGCCTCGGTGTTATATTGAAGTTTCCATAATGCATGTATGAACAAGTTTTGTCGCATTATACTGTTTGTATAAACTACTGTACTTCTCAGCTGTTTGAGGTAGGACCCCAAGATTCAATTGTAATTTTCTTCCTTTTCATTCTGTCTGCTCTGATATATCCTTGTTCTATTATAATGATATGTTCCTCATATATTTTGATTGAATGTATTATGCATTTTTATTAAGGAACAATTATTTTTAGTTCTGATAAGATTTTTTACAATTGCAGAGATACCCCTGATGAAGTCTTTTGTATAAGACGAAACGCGTTGGGTTGTCTGTGTTGTGAAGCTATCTCCGAACCAACTATAAGGAGAAGGAGGAGATTGATGTGATCCTTCAACATTTGTATTCAGCGCTAAAAGTCATACATCTTAAAGTGTGGAATAATATATCTCCTCTGTATTAATTTGAATGTTTTGAATGTTTTATGATGGAACATGTTATTATTTAAAAAAAAAATGGTTGTGACTTGAAGCTATTGTAGCTACTGGTAAGGTTACACACGCATATGAAATTGTGGTAGACCTGTGTATTTGAACTTGTTATCCAAATCCCTGAATCATAAGGTCACATACCTATTTGAACTTGCGTTCAGGCTTATGCGTTTGAACTTGTTATTCAAGCACTTAACCATAAGGCTTAATCTAACTTTCACCTGTGTACCCCACCGGTGTGTGTTTTTTTTCAAGTATCCAGAATACGTAATTGCCATTTCATTGATGCACTAACAGTATTTATCAAGCGCTAGAGACATACCCCTGATGAAGTCTTAGAGTAAGACGAAACGCGTCGGGTTATTTGTTCATAAACATCAAATCTCCGAATTGTCAAAGGAGAAGGAGGAATCTATCAAAGTTATTTCAACTGGTCCTCTGTACTATATGGTGTTATCTGCAAGAAGAGATACTATACCGTTTTGTATCATTGCTTTTATGTTGTAATAAATTTTACATGGAACATGTTAAATGTGGTTTTATGCTCACGAATTAGGAGTAAATATCTTAGGGAGACTGCTGTTTTTCCCCATTGAATATTGGGTGGAAAAACAACCCAAGTGCGCCCATTCCTCTACTGGCACATATTTGTATCTTTTTAGTCCCTCCTAACAAGGGACTTAGTGGAATTTGTCAGCCTTAACCCAATCCTTTCTCACTTTCTGTTAAATAGCGCAAAAGGGAGAGTATCTGTTTTGTGTGTGTGTGTGTATATATATATATATATATATATATATATATATATATATATATATATATATATATATATTATAGAGCAGCAGAGTCAATGCGGCACTCCTAGCGTCTAAGTCAACAAATCTTATTGGCACACACTGTATGGGCTAAAACACACTACCCGGCTTTTGCCGGCCGGGAAAAAGCCGAACGGCTTTATCCCGTGCCGGCATTGTAGTTAACAGTGTGAGGGGTAGGGTCCCTTCACACTGCACAGCCCCGGCTGCCGGGTTGCAGCCGGGTCTCACCACTGGAAGGTCCGGCTGCCGGGCCGTCTTTGTAGCCAGTAAACCGTGTGTGTGAAGGGGAGCTTTCACACACAATGGTTTTTTCTGAAGCCGTGTCTGATGCTGCGCATGCGCACAGCATCACACACGGCTCAAAGCCGTCCTGTGTGCGAGACTCTGCCGGTTTCTCCCAGATAGCAAAAAGCCAGACAAAGTTTGTCCGGCTTTTTGCCATCCGGGGAAAACCGGCTAGTGTGTTACAGCCCTATGGCAACGTTTCAGTGCCGTTTATTATCGTGGCACTTTCGCCAGGTATCAAAAAACAATGTTAAAACACTCACCTATAAACAGCATAACATCCGTGACTCGCGCCCATCCGTAGGCGGGACAAACTCCCGGTCGGTTGGCGCAGCTGAGTGACGTCATTGGCCGATGAGTCATCTCTGTGCTCCCCGTCACCATGACTACAAAAATACAAATAGTACAAACATAGCGGTATATTGTACAATAAGAGAACCCATATTACCACTAACAATTATGATATTGGCAAACACTACAACTCTTCAATTGAACATACATAATTAGCCAGTGGAAGTCAGTGATGGCTGTAATAGGGATCACTACTGTTATATACAGACAATGAGAGAATAAACACTTTATAAATAACAGCTCAAACCAAGGTATTTATTTAAACCTCTGGGTGTTAGGGTGCCTAGCTGGTGAATCCTGCAAGTCTCCTTTTGGAGCAAATTCAGCCCTTTATTACCACCCCGTATGGAGGCGGGTACATGATCAATCATATGGTATCGCAACAAGGTCAGTGAATGCCTGGCCACCATAAAGTGTTTGGCGACCGGCTGGTCACTGTGTCCCATACTAATAGCTGCCTTAATTGCTGATCTGTGGGCTGCCATATGTTCCTTGAACATCCGTTCAGTTTTCCCCACATATGACAGTCCACAGGGGCATATGAGTTGGTAGATAAAATTAGAACAGCATGTCAATCTATGTCGAATAACCAAGGTTTTACCAGTTAATGGGTGTTGGAATTGACCCCTGCAAGAAGATACTGGCAGGTAGTGCAGGTACATTTGATACACCCTTTCCTGCTACCTAGAAAGTATGTAACATCTCTGATACTGGTCACATATGCTTTAACAAGTCTATCTCTCAGGTTTCTGGTATAGCAGCACATAATTCTAGTTTCTTTAAGGTTTAAATCGGCATCAGACTGTACAATTGGCCATCATTTATGTGCAGTTTGTTGTATACTTTTATTAAGTGGGTTGTATTGGTTCACCCATGGTAAAATGGTACCTGCTTCTTTTTTATTCCTAGAGACTAGTAGTTGCTGTCGGTCCATAGCTAAAGCTTTTTGTTTGGCTGCCTGTAAAAGTTCTAAATGATAACCTCTCTCTCTCTCTCTCTGAATTTAGACAGCATAACCTTCATCTGCATCTCTGCTGCTCTCGGATCAAACGTAATACGTCTTATCCGGAGGAATTGTGAATACAGGAGCCCCCGTTTTAAAGGTTCTGGATGACAACTTTGGAAATGCAATAAGTTGTTCCTATCTGTGGGCTTTGAATACAGAGACGTAGAGATCTGACCATTAGTGAGACTTATCTGTACATCCAAGAAATTGACAGCATTTTCACTAATGGTATGTGTAAATTTAACTGGATGTTGTTTACTGTGGTGTTTGTCGATCATTTCGCTAAAAGACTCCCTAGACCCAAGCCAAAATATAAGCAAGTCATCTATGTATTGATAGTAAAACGTAATCTTCTCACTTATCTCAGGGTCAGTAAAGAACACATCCTGTTCTACTTCAAACATGAATGACAGGGCCACACTGGACCCCATCACACCCCCCCTGCACTGTAAGTAGAATTTACCATCAAATAAAAATAAATTCTTAGTTAAGGTCATTTGAAGCACGTGCATGCAAAAGTTTAAATCAGGGCCCGTATATAGCGGGTTATTACTCAACAATCTCTTAGTGGCAGCCAGCCCCATGTCGTGTGGTATGATAGTGTAGGGGCTTTGCACATCTACACTGTAGCTTTGTTAGTCAATTTGTCAGTATCGTGTTCCAATAGTCGCATAAAGGTTTTTATTAGAGATGAGCGGGTTCGGTTTCTTTGAATCCGAACCCGCACGAACTTCACTTTTTTTTTCACGGGTCCGAGCGACTCGGATCTTCCCGCCTTGCTCGGTTAACCCGAGCGCGCCCGAACGTCATCATGACGCTGTCGGATTCTCGCGAGACTCGGATTCTATATAAGGAGCCGCGCGTTGCCGCCATTTTCACACGTGCATTGAGATTGATAGGGAGAGGACGTGGCTGGCGTCCTCTCCATTAGAATAGATTAGAAGAGAGAGAGAGAGAGAGATTGTGCAGACAGAGTTTACCACAGTGACCAGTGCAGTTGTTGTTAAGTTAACTTTTATTTAATATATCCGTTCTCTGCTATATCCGTTCTCTGCCTGAAAAAAACGATACACAGCAGTCACACAGTGTGACTCAGTCTGTGTGCACTCAGCTCAGCCCAGTGTGCTGCACATCAATGTATAAAAGCTTATAATAATTGTGGGGGAGACTGGGGAGCACTGCAGGTTGTTATAGCAGGAGCCAGGAGTACATAATATTATATTAATTTAAAATTAAACAGTGCACACTTTTGCTGCAGGAGTGCCACTGCCAGTGTGACTAGTGGTGACCAGTGCCTGACCACCAGTATAGTAGTATATTGTTGTATACTATCTCTTTATCAACCAGTCTATATTAGCAGCAGACACAGTACAGTGCGGTAGTTCACGGCTGTGGCTACCTCTGTGTCGGCAGTCGGCACTCGGCAGGCAGTCCGTCCATCCATAATTGTATAATTATATACCACCTAACCGTGGTATTTTTTTTTCTTTCTTTATACCGTCGTCATAGTCATACTAGTTGTTACGAGTATACTACTATCTCTTTATCAACCAGTGTACAGTGCGGTAGTTCACGGCTGTGGCTACCTCTGTGTCGGCAGTCGGCAGGCAGTCCGTCCATCCATAATTGTATTATTATAATATATACCACCTAACCGTGGTTTTTTTTTCTTTCTTTATACCGTCATAGTGTCATACTAGTTGTTACGAGTATACTACTATCTCTTTATCAACCAGTGTACAGTGCGGTAGTTCACGGCTGTGGCTACCTCTGTGTCGGCAGTCGGCAGGCAGTCCGTCCATCCATAATTGTATTATAATATATACCACCTAACCGTGGTTTTTTTTTCATTCTTTATACCGTCATAGTGTCATACTAGTTGTTACGAGTATACTACTATCTCTTTATCAACCAGTGTACAGTGCGGTAGTTCACGGCTGTGGCTACCTCTGTGTCGGCAGTCGGCAGGCAGTCCGTCCATCCATAATTGTATTATAATATATACCACCTAACCGTGGTTTTTTTTTCATTCTTTATACCGTCATAGTCAGTCATACTAGTTGTTACGAGTATACTACTATCTCTTTATCAACCAGTGTACAGTGCGGTAGTTCACGGCTGTGGCTACCTCTGTGTCGGCACTCGGCAGGCAGTCCGTCCATCCATAATTGTATTATAATATATACCACCTAACCGTGGTTTTTTTTTCATTCTTTATACCGTCATAGTGTCATACTAGTTGTTACGAGTATACTACTATCTCTTTATCAACCAGTGTACAGTGCGGTAGTTCACGGCTGTGGCTACCTCTGTGTCGGCACTCGGCAGGCAGTCCGTCCATCCATAATTGTATTATAATATATACCACCTAACCGTGGTTTTTTTTTCATTCTTTATACCGTCATAGTGTCATACTAGTTGTTACGAGTATACTACTATCTCTTTATCAACCAGTGTACAGTGCGGTAGTTCACGGCTGTGGCTACCTCTGTGTCGGCAGTCGGCAGGCAGTCCGTCCATCCATAATTGTATTATAATATATACCACCTAACCGTGGTTTTTTTTTCATTCTTTATACCGTCATAGTCAGTCATACTAGTTGTTACGAGTATACTACTATCTCTTTATCAACCAGTGTACAGTGCGGTAGTTCACGGCTGTGGCTACCTCTGTGTCGGCACTCGGCAGGCAGTCCGTCCATCCATAATTGTATTACAATATATACCACCTAACCGTGGTTTTTTTATACCACCTAACCGTGGCAGTCCGTCCATAATTGTATACTAGTATCCAATCCATCCATCTCCATTGTTTACCTGAGGTGCCTTTTAGTTCTGCCTATAAAATATGGAGAACAAAAAAGTTGAGGTTCCAAAATTAGGGAAAGATCAAGATCCACTTCCACCTCGTGCTGAAGCTGCTGCCACTAGTCATGGCCGAGACGATGAAATGCCAGCAACGTCGTCTGCCAAGGCCGATGCCCAATGTCATAGTACAGAGCATGTCAAATCCAAAACACCAAATATCAGAAAAAAAAGGACTCCAAAACCTAAAATAAAATTGTCGGAGGAGAAGCGTAAACTTGCCAATATGCCATTTACCACACGGAGTGGCAAGGAACGGCTGAGGCCCTGGCCTATGTTCATGGCTAGTGGTTCAGCTTCACATGAGGATGGAAGCACTCAGCCTCTCGCTAGAAAACTGAAAAGACTCAAGCTGGCAAAAGCACCGCAAAGAACTGTGCGTTCTTTGAAATCCCAAATCCACAAGGAGAGTCCAATTGTGTCGGTTGCGATGCCTGACCTTCCCAACACTGGACGTGAAGAGCATGCGCCTTCCACCATTTGCACGCCCCCTGCAAGTGCTGGAAGGAGCACCCGCAGTCCAGTTCCTGATAGTCAGATTGAAGATGTCAGTGTTGAAGTACACCAGGATGAGGAGGATATGGGTGTTGCTGGCGCTGGGGAGGAAATTGACCAGGAGGATTCTGATGGTGAGGTGGTTTGTTTAAGTCAGGCACCCGGGGAGACACCTGTTGTCCGTGGGAGGAATATGGCCGTTGACATGCCAGGTGAAAATACCAAAAAAATCAGCTCTTCGGTGTGGAGGTATTTCACCAGAAATGCGGACAACAGGTGTCAAGCCGTGTGTTCCCTTTGTCAAGCTGTAATAAGTAGGGGTAAGGACGTTAACCACCTCGGAACATCCTCCCTTATACGTCACCTGCAGCGCATTCATAATAAGTCAGTGACAAGTTCAAAAACTTTGGGTGACAGCGGAAGCAGTCCACTGACCAGTAAATCCCTTCCTCTTGTAACCAAGCTCACGCAAACCACCCCACCAACTCCCTCAGTGTCAATTTCCTCCTTCCCCAGGAATGCCAATAGTCCTGCAGGCCATGTCACTGGCAAGTCTGACGAGTCCTCTCCTGCCTGGGATTCCTCCGATGCATCCTTGCGTGTAACGCCTACTGCTGCTGGCGCTGCTGTTGTTGCCGCTGGGAGTCGATGGTCATCCCAGAGGGGAAGTCGTAAGCCCACTTGTACTACTTCCAGCAAGCAATTGACTGTTCAACAGTCCTTTGCGAGGAAGATGAAATATCACAGCAGTCATCCTACTGCAAAGCGGATAACTGAGGCCTTGGCATCCTGGGTGGTGAGAAACGTGGTTCCGGTATCCATCATTACTGCAGAGCCAACTAGAGACTTGTTGGAGGTACTGTGTCCCCGGTACCAAATACCATCTAGGTTCCATTTCTCTAGGCAGGCGATACCGAAAATGTACACAGACCTCAGAAAAAGAGTCACCAGTGTCCTAAAAAATGCAGCTGTACCCAATGTCCACTTAACCACGGACATGTGGACAAGTGGAGCAGGGCAGGGTCAGGACTATATGACTGTGACAGCCCACTGGGTAGATGTATGGACTCCCGCCGCAAGAACAGCAGCGGCGGCACCAGTAGCAGCATCTCGCAAACGCCAACTCTTTCCTAGGCAGGCTACGCTTTGTATCACCGCTTTCCAGAATACGCACACAGCTGAAAACCTCTTACGGCAACTGAGGAAGATCATCGCGGAATGGCTTACCCCAATTGGACTCTCCTGTGGATTTGTGGCATCGGACAACGCCAGCAATATTGTGTGTGCATTAAATATGGGCAAATTCCAGCACGTCCCATGTTTTGCACATACCTTGAATTTGGTGGTGCAGAATTTTTTAAAAAACGACAGGGGCGTGCAAGAGATGCTGTCGGTGGCCAGAAAAATTGCGGGACACTTTCGGCGTACAGGCACCACGTACAGAAGACTGGAGCACCACCAAAAACTACAGAACCTGCCCTGCCATCATCTGAAGCAAGAAGTGGTAACGAGGTGGAATTCAACCCTCTATATGCTTCAGAGGTTGGAGGAGCAGCAAAAGGCCATTCAAGCCTATACAATTGAGCACGATATAGGAGATGGAATGCACCTGTCTCAAGTGCAGTGGAGAATGATTTCAACGTTGTGCAAGGTTCTGATGCCCTTTGAACTTGCCACACGTGAAGTCAGTTCAGACACTGCCAGCCTGAGTCAGGTCATTCCCCTCATCAGGCTTTTGCAGAAGAAGCTGGAGGCATTGAAGAAGGAGCTAACACGGAGCGATTCCGCTAGGCATGTGGGACTTGTGGATGCAGCCCTTAATTCGCTTAACAAGGATTCACGGGTGGTCAATCTGTTGAAATCAGAGCACTACATTTTGGCCACCGTGCTCGATCCTAGATTTAAAGCCTACCTTGGATCTCTCTTTCCGGCAGACACAGGTCTGCTGGGGTTGAAAGACCTGCTGGTGACAAAATTGTCAAGTCAAGCGGAACGCGACCTGTCAACATCTCCTCCTTCACATTCTCCCGCAACTGGGGGTGCGAGGAAAAGGCTCAGAATTCCGAGCCCACCCGCTGGCGGTGATGCAGGGCAGTCTGGAGCGACTGCTGATGCTGACATCTGGTCCGGACTGAAGGACCTGACAACGATTACGGACATGTCGTCTACTGTCACTGCATATGATTCTCTCAACATTGATAGAATGGTGGAGGATTATATGAGTGACCGCATCCAAGTAGGCACGTCACACAGTCCGTACTTATACTGGCAGGAAAAAGAGGCAATTTGGAGGCCCTTGCACAAACTGGCTTTATTCTACCTAAGTTGCCCTCCCACAAGTGTGTACTCCGAAAGAGTGTTTAGTGCCGCCGCTCACCTTGTCAGCAATCGGCGTACGAGGTTACATCCAGAAAATGTGGAGAAGATGATGTTCATTAAAATGAATTATAATCAATTCCTCCGCGGAGACATTGACCAGCAGCAATTGCCTCCACAAAGTACACAGGGAGCTGAGATGGTGGATTCCAGTGGGGACGAATTGATAATCTGTGAGGAGGGGGATGTACACGGTGATATATCGGAGGGTGAAGATGAGGTGGACATCTTGCCTCTGTAGAGCCAGTTTGTGCAAGGAGAGATTAATTGCTTCTTTTTTGGGGGGGGTCCAAACCAACCCGTCATATCAGTCACAGTCGTGTGGCAGACCCTGTCACTGAAATGATGGGTTGGTTAAAGTGTGCATGTCCTGTTTTGTTTATACAACATAAGGGTGGGTGGGAGGGCCCAAGGATAATTCCATCTTGCACCTCTTTTTTCTTTTCTTTTTCTTTGCATCATGTGCTGATTGGGGAGGGTTTTTTGGAAGGGACATCCTGCGTGACACTGCAGTGCCACTCCTAGATGGGCCCGGTGTTTGTGTCGGCCACTAGGGTCGCTAATCTTACTCACACAGCTACCTCATTGCGCCTCTTTTTTTCTTTGCGTCATGTGCTGTTTGGGGAGGGTTTTTTGGAAGGGACATCCTGCGTGACACTGCAGTGCCACTCCTAGATGGGCCCGGTGTTTGTGTCGGCCACTAGGGTCGCTAATCTTACTCACACAGTCAGCTACCTCATTGCGCCTCTTTTTTTCTTTGCGTCATGTGCTGTTTGGGGAGGGTTTTTTGGAAGGGCCATCCTGCGTGACACTGCAGTGCCACTCCTAGATGGGCCCGGTGTTTGTGTCGGCCACTAGGGTCGCTAATCTTACTCACACAGCTACCTCATTGCGCCTCTTTTTTTCTTTGCGTCATGTGCTGTTTGGGGAGGGTTTTTTGGAAGGGCCATCCTGCGTGACACTGCAGTGCCACTCCTAGATGGGCCCGGTGTCTGTGTCGGCCACTAGGGTCGCTAATCTTACTCACACAGCTACCTCATTGCGCCTCTTTTTTTCTTTGCGTCATGTGCTGTTTGGGGAGGGTTTTTTGGAAGGGACATCCTGCGTGACACTGCAGTGCCACTCCTAGATGGGCCCGGTGTTTGTGTCGGCCACTAGGGTCGCTTATCTTACTCACACAGCGACCTCGGTGCAAATTTTAGGACTAAAAATAATATTGTGAGGTGTGAGGTATTCAGAATAGACTAAAAATGAGTGTAAATTATGGTTTTTGAGGTTAATAATACTTTGGGATCAAAATGACCCCCAAATTCTATGATTTAAGCTGTTTTTTAGTGTTTTTGGAAAAAAACACCCGAATCCAAAACACACCCGAATCCGACAAAAATAATTCGGTGAGGTTTTGCCAAAACGCGTTCGAACCCAAAACACGGCCGCGGAACCGAACCCAAAACCAAAACACAAAACCCGAAAAATTTCAGGCGCTCATCTCTAGTTTTTATAGAGGCGTTGTTAGATTGTGGCTCAAAGGAGGATCTAGGTTAGATCTTCTGTAATTGAGTTGGTATAGTTGAGCTAGTTGGTCCTGATGCAGTGGGATTTTTGGCAAAATATTCCTTTAGTTTAAGTTGTCGAATAAGCTTGTGTTTCTCGGTTTTCCACTGTAGGGGGCTTATCACACTGGTCGGCACAAAAGATTAATTCTTAGTAAGGACCTGCTCCTCTACTTCGTTGAGCTCATAATCCGACAAATTGACTTCTTGGTTTTCGGGTTCTTTGGTGGTCGCCCTACTCGCCTTTTGCCTTTTGCCATTGATGTCCTCTTCGTGTATAGGTTCGCCATTGTCGCGTACATGAGCGGGTGTGGCTACCCCTAAAGGGCCCCATTTGCCTTGGGGACCCTGTGTAGGCTCTGAATCACTAGTAGTAGGTGTATGGTCATTTGAAGACTCCATATCTCTCATGCATTGTGGACTGCATCTGAAAAAAGGTTTTCTGTGATCCCGTCTAGGCTGATTGTCATTCCACTGATATACATTGTTATGCTCATAGTCCATGTCTACCTTAACCTTTTTCTCATTTTTAAATTTTATGAGATCACATTTATATGACTGGATTTGCCTATTAAGCTTTTCTTTCCAGTTTACAGAGGTATCCGCTTCTAAATTGGGTTAATGTATGGTTTCTAATGCCGTGATTTTTTCTTTCAACAAATTAATTTCTTTAGTAGATTGCTCTATCATGAGCAGCATCAGGTCCATAGAACATCTATTCATGATCCCACCCATTTGCGGCAAAAGGCTGGATCATTCCTCCTTATGGTCGGGGAGTTCCTCATACGCAAACCACGCAGTATTTTTTTTGGAACGGTTTTTTGGAACAGACAATGATAAAAGTAGTCAGTCTCCTTATGTTTCCACTTTAATAAATTACGGTATACATGTTCAAGAGAAGATGCCTCCTCCTGTTCATTTAGACCTTCGTTGTACAGGATGCCTTCTGCTTCCAATGCTGAATAGCCATGGGTCTCTCCCAGTGGGTATACCATATGTGTATATCCACTGCTGCTATCCTCATGTACCTGGATGTCCGTCATATTGTATCTAATGTGAGCAACACACAGTATCCGACACAAAACACCAAGTGGTAATATTTGCAAACCTCTGGCTTGCGGAATGCTGTATCTTTACTCACAATCCCAGCAGTGGGCTGCACTGCCTGGGACAAAAGTCCTGGGAGCTAAATGGTCACTAGAAGGTATGTAATAATGTGGAAGAGACTTGACTAGAGCTTTACACCTGTGCCATGTGTGAAACTTACGTATAAAGAAGTATCCAGGATGTCCGGCTCTCTCCCCTCTGGTATAGCCATAATTGCCTACCTGACCCTCTCCATGAGGGAGAAAATGCTCTGTTCCTGGACTTTCCTGGTAATGTATGATTGCCATCACCTGTGGGGAGCTAGTTAATTGATAAGAAAGGTGTTTCACCACAGGTGATGGCAATCATACATTACCAGGAAAGTCCAGGAACAGAGCATTTTCTCCCTCATGGAGAGGGTCAGGTAGGCAAGTATGGGTATAGCTGCACCGGGTATTTCAGTGCCGTTTATTAACGTGGCACTTTCGTCAGGTATCAAAAAACAATGTTAAAACACCTATATACAGCATAACACCCGTGACTCGAACCCATCCGTAGGCGGGACAAACTCCCAGTCGGTTGGCGCAGCTGAGTGATGTCATCGGCCGATGAGTCATCTCTGGGCTCCCCGTCACCCCGGCTCTGAAACATTGCCATACAATGTGTGCCCATAAGACTTGTTGACTTAGATGCTAGGAGTGCCGCATTGATTCTGCTGTTCTATGAATTCTATCTGCGGGCACCCGGTGCAGCTATACAGAGGGGAGAGAGCCGGACATCCTCGATACTTCTATATATAGAGAGAGAGAGAGAGAGAGAGAGAGAATCTGACGGTGAATGTGCACACAGTGAACAAGCCACCTTCAGGTGAATTGGCCGTCTGTGTTAAGTGGTGCTGAACAGTGCACGGTTCAGCCCACCTACTTCCTGGTATCGTACAATCTATGTAATTTTTGATATCCATTTAATCCAATATCTGGTAATCTGCTATTTTCTTTCAATTCAGTTTGTTTGACTATAATGGCAAATATTCAACGTGTCTTGTGAATGTTTTTTAGTCTCATTCATATATTAGATCTCCAATATCTGTAGATGGTCAATTTATTTCCACAAACCACATTTTATTTGCTTCAAAAAAACTTTGCCCTAGGATCACATATGACTATGGGATCTTTTCCAATAGCTTGAATTTGGGTGTGTATTAGGAAACTTTAAGATATCTGTGTAATTCCACACTTATTTTCAATAAGCCCAGGTAACCTGCCCCTCTCATCCACTGTCCGCTATACTTTTATATGACAGTGGACAGTAGAAGGCAGGCCCTGTACTTATCTGTTTCCTATATCTTACTTATTCAGTACTCTCTTATCCGAATGCCAGTCATATAATTTATCTGCAATACATCAGTAACAGAGAGACTGTGCACTCCAATGGACAGCAGAAGTACTCTTTTGGTATGTGCCAATAACCACACACTCTCTCATTCACAACCTATGTGATATTACTGCCATATCCCACTGGTTACGCCCAACCTCGCCTGATCTTGGAAGCTAAGCAGTGAGGAGCCTGAATAGTACCTAGATGGGAGACCACTAGGGAATCTCAGGTGCAGTAACAAATACCTTGATTCTCGTGTGAAAAGCAGAAATGTTGGAGCAACCTTTGACCCTACTGATTTCATATCTTTTTTCCTCTTCAAATTAGTCTGATCTCAGACTTGCAGACTATAGTACTCACTTATAAATACCTTTTTCCTCGTATAAAAAGCAGAAGTGTTGGAGTAACCTTGGACTCTACTGATTTCATATCCTTTTTCTTTTTTAAATTTGTCTGATCTCAGACTTGCATACAGCTCTTATCTTTCATCCCACATACTGACCAGAAACCCAGAAATAGCAGTTTAACCTCTACCAAGATACCAGGATACATTATCACAATTGGCATTGGTCAATGGACCTAAACTCCTAGTCGAAATTTTCATATCAAATGCCATTGTGACATATATTGGAAATTTTCCTTTTTATGTAGAAATTTAATCTCTGATACTTTCATCTCAGGTGTCACTGTTACCTCATTTATTATATTATTTGAGAATGTTTACTTTTAACTTTAATCTTCAATCTTTAATCTCCTTTTAGAATCTGTTTCCAGATTCTTAAGATATGAGTGGAGAGAGGTTAAAATTCTTTTTGTCCTCCTCCTAAAATACTATATGTGTGTTTGTCGGTGTACTACAGTCTTATCCTATTCTAATTAAAAGTGAAGTTTTATTTAAGCGTGCCCCAACACAGAGTCTCTCTTTTCTCTTTCAAATGGTGAATGTGCAGTGTCAGATTTGGGAGCTGGCTGGAGGCTGTGGGAGATCCCTCTACTGTGGATATGTCTCTATAGGCATAAAGCGGTTTATGCTCAGTAAACCAAATAGACCAAACTCTGAAAGCGAAGCGTTTCAGGGTTTATTACATAGGGATCATCCTATTGTAGTCCCCATTGATGATGTCGACTGCAATCTGCAGAAACAGCCTTTTGCAGGTTTCTGGGAAATCAGCATTAGGCTTATTAGGACATTGTGCTGAAACATAAAATTATGCAGGAACTGTAGTTTGGCCATACCCCTCCTACAGTAAATCCAAATACTTATGCTTATTTTATCTCTTCCCCACATGCATTGCAACATGGTTTACAAAGGTGCAAAGTTACTTGCTGTTTAATAGTTTATTCGCATCTCAAAATCAGGCCACTGTGATGACTCCTCCCCCTATCCAAATCCACTATCACCAATGTTGGGAGGTATGTGATTGTTTTAAAGAATCTGCAAAATTCAACATGTTGGAAATCCTTGATTCTCAAATTCCGCACCAAAAATTATCAGAATCGACGACTTTTTAACATGTTATATTTTGCTGATCATCCGAGAATCACTAATCATCAGAGTGCGCCGATTGGAGAATCGGCCATTGGAGATTCGGTTGACTCATATATGGCCTCTTAAGTATCCATAAAATAAAAAAGATCATTACATTCTCTCAGTGATCATTCAGCGATTGAAGAAGTAATGCATAGTAGCCAACTTCCTGGCTGCCCCACCAGGCGACTCAGTATAGGGAATTATGTCATAGGCTGCCCGGACCACCTACTTTTGCTCGATAAGCAGATGGTTGTGGGTTGCTCTAGAATAATTGCCCACTTTTTCTGGAATGATGTGAGCGCCACTCGATTTTTGGTAGACTCCCAGCTGTTTTGGGAGACTAGGCAATTATGAAGTAAGGTGACATCTTAAATAGTCATATTAGATTTATTTCTATTAATGCCAGATATCACCTGTCACACACTGGCACACAGTTGGCTTAAAATAATGTTTCATTACTTTTTTCACTTACTTGATATTTTAAATATTTTGCTGATATTTTATAGATATGATTTTAAACATTAACCAATAGTTATGTTAATAATTACATTTTTGCATCACTTTGAGACAGCAATGTGCTCAATGTCATGTTTCCAGAGTGATGCTGGACTGTATACAGAAAATTTGGTAACCCGGATAGACTGGTCAGCTACTTAAGGCAGAATGGCAAAACATGCTGTTGTCCAGGAACTTGCGGACAATTTGCCAAGAAGGGTGTCTAGAGTAATCACTGTACGTCGTGGACCTACAAAGTACTGATGTCAATAAAATCTTGTTGTTCTATTTGCTGTCAGTGTCCAGTCACTTTTGTCTACATAGTGAACATTATGTATTAACTGTCCCTACTTCTTCTAGATTGTAGGCCACACATACCTATTTATTGGCTGCTCCCTCCGGAAGGGAGCAGCCAGGTTGCACAGGAGGGGGCGGTCCAGGGACATGGAGACGCGATCGCATTATTGTTGCCCCGCCCACCATTTTACTATACCCACATTACCAGCCTTGTAAAGCGGGGGGAAGGGGGTCTATGATGGCGCGATTCAGTGCAAATCGCATCATTGCCCTGGAGGTGAGCAGATGAAGGTGGGTGTGTGGACAGGGGGGAGAGCGATGCAGGACACTTGCCCACTTCCCCAGGGTGCTGGGAGTGCCATCCGTTTTTCAGGAGCCTCCCGACCATTCCGGGAGAGTAGGAAAGTATGTTGTAGGCTCATTGGGCAGGGTCTTCTTTACCATCAGGTTCATGTTATATATTTGTATTACAAACCTCCGAACTGGTTATGTTGGTGCTTTATAAATAATGGATATTAATAATAATGACTGAGGGATATAAAATATAATATTATACAGGTGTGTGTGTGTGTGTGTGTGTGTGTGTGTGTGTGTGTGTGTGTGTGTGTGTGTGTATATAAAATATAATTTTTAATTTTAATCCCCTGTTACATTTAACCCTTTCTACTAAGGTTAATATTGCTGTCGGCTTTTCTTTAAATTAACTTATAAGATTTTTCTAAATAGAATCAGTGATGGTGGCAATAAACTTTTACAGCTGTATTTATACATGTTTTATTGCACAGAGCTTAATCCTTTTTTTTAACACCTTCCTCCTCTTCCTCCTTTGAGGCATCTTCCACATGTTGTCATTGTAAGTAGTCAGTGGACTCTTGATCAGCATTTTTTGCATACTTGCCTACTTTTGAAAAAGCATATCAGGGAGATTGTGAAAGTAACACCTATAAGTGCGGGCGCGTATTGCTACATCGGAGAGGCGTCCAATGAAAACTACTTACATCCAAATGTAAATGATCCCCAAAGTTAGTAAGATCTATTTGTTGAAGAAAAGATAGTTATTTTGCAGGATTTGTTTGTGTACTGTATTTTACAAGTGGTTCCATATACTGTAAGTGGCCACGAGAAACCTTATTTAAAATGCATATAGCCATAAGGATCATTTTGCCTTATACCCAATGCAGGGAAATGGCACTGATGATGCCATGTGAATGTTCTATATGTATCTCTGATTTATTTTATTTCCCCAAGAATGTAACGGCTACATAATGGGGGTCAGGTGCAATCAGGGAGATTGCTGGTCTATTCAGGGAGTGAGGGAGATTGCTGCTGTTACAGGCAGTGGCGGTTCTTGCCACGGGCAAGCGGTACTTTTGCCCGGGGCGCCGCCTTCCGGAGGGCGCCGGCGCCATCCGGAGGGCGCCGCACCAGGGCAAGAACCGCCACTGTGCCCCCCGCAGTGCCCTGCTGTGCCCCCCGCTTTGAAGGGAACTGGACGCGTAGCGTCTAGTTTCCCTTCATTGAGATGACCTTAGTTGTGCGGTGCGCGATGACGTCATCGCGCACCGCACAGCAAAGGTCCTCTCCATGAAGGGAAACTAGACGCTACGGTCTAGTTTCCCTTCGTCTAGAGGACCTTTGCTGTGCGATGCGCGATGACGTCATCGCGCACCGCACAGCATAGTGGCACAGACACTAGGGGTCATAATTGACCTCTAGTGTCTATGCTGTTCTATGGGAGAGACGTAATAACGTCTCTCCCATAGATCGAAGAGAGGAGAGCAGAAGAGCGGCTCCGCCGGCGGAGGGGGTCTGGATCAGGAACGGGGATGGTAAGTATACTTTTTATTGATTTTTATTTTTTATTTCAGTGCGTTGACCACGCCCCCAAATTTAAGCCACGCCCCCCAAATTTTGCCCGGGGCGCCACAAACCTTAGGACCGGCCCTGGTTACAGGGAGTCTCCTGCAGAATGAGGGAGGGTAGGCAAGTATGATTTTATGCAGCCTTGGGTGGCAGGATTGCATAGCTTATCTATTAACTAGCATATTAGGCTTAATAGCTTAATGAAGCTGGAAGTATGGAGAGAGTAAGCAGAGCTTCCAAATTAATCAGCCATCTAGGAATATAGCATGCATGTGCCTGGATAAACACTTCTTTTGTTGAGAAGTCATTACTGCACAAGCCTTCTGAAAATACAATTTATGTAAGCCTGGCACCTACCCCCAATACACACTTTCTTTCTTTGTACACTTTTCTATCACTTCCATGTTCCTTACATTATAATTTTCAGCAGGTTGAATACATATTTTATACAACTGGAACATATATATGAGCTTTATTGTTCTGGAATGGAAAATCTTAAATAAAGAGCATAAACAATAACTTAGCGCGGTCAGTTTTTCTTTTTCTCTATCTAGTACAGTGGTTTCCAAACTTTTTTGAATCACGGCGCCCTAGAATATCAGAATTTTTTTCACGGCACCCCTAGGCCAAAAATTTCTTATTGAGAAATTTAGAAAGAAATATTACATTAAGTAGATCGTGTTTATATGTCATCCTTAGGGTCAGTTGTGTGGTGAGGGACAAGATTTGCTTCTGTTTGGCCACATATTTTATGACTGGCAGCCACCAGCGCTGGTTTTTGCCTATTATAGTGACCATAAATAATTTGAATTGGTCCTGGACCACCAACCCAGGGCACCCAGCAAGTGTCCTGAGGCACCCCAGGGAGCCACGGCACACAGTTTGGGAACCTCTGATCTAGTAACATTCTGTAGTTTGAGCCCTGTAGCCCGCCCAATCAGAGAGGAATCCCCCTCTGTAAAAGGTTAATGCTGTAAAATATAGTGGTGCTAGCACTTGGCTAATACAATGGCAATGTAAAGGACTGATGTACTTCCTCATCCAGGTATTCAAAATAGTTATTTATTCTAATGCTCATAATTCCACATTGATATACTATATATAATAAGAATTTACTTACCGATAATTCTATTTCTCGTAGTCCGTAGTGGATGCTGGGGACTCCGTCAGGACCATGGGGAATAGCGGCTCCGCAGGAGACAGGGCACAAAAGTAAAAGCTTTAGGATCAGGTGGTGTGCTCTGGCTCCTCCCCCTATGACCCTCCTCCAAGCCTCAGTTAGGATACTGTGCCCGGACGAGCGTACACAATAAGGAAGGATTTTGAATCCCGGGTAAGACTCATACCAGCCACACCAATCACACTGTACAACCTGTGATCTGAACCCAGTTAACAGCATGATAACAGCGGAGCCTCTGAAAAGATGGCTCACAACAATAATAACCCGATTTTTGTAACAATAACTATGTACAAGTATTGCAGACAATCCGCACTTGGGATGGGCGCCCAGCATCCACTACGGACTACGAGAAATAGAATTATCGGTAAGTAAATTCTTATTTTCTCTGACGTCCTAAGTGGATGCTGGGGACTCCGTCAGGACCATGGGGATTATACCAAAGCTCCCAAACGGGCGGGAGAGTGCGGATGACTCTGCAGCACCGAGTGAGAGAACTCCAGGTCCTCCTCAGCCAGGGTGTGCCCCTGACCAAGTAGCAGCTCGGCAAAGTTGTAAAGCCGAGACCCCTCGGGCAGCCGCCCAAGATGAGCCCACCTTCCTTGTGGAATGGGCATTTACATATTTTGGCTGTGGCAGGCCTGCCACAGAATGTGCAAGCTGAATTGTACTACACATCCAACTAGCAATCGTCTGCTTAGAAGCAAGAGCACCCAGTTTGTTGGGTGCATACAGGATAACAGCAAGTCAGTTTTCCTGACTCCAGCCGTCCTGGAAACCTATATTTTCAGGGCCCTGACAACATCTAGCAACTTGGAGTCCTCCAAGTCCCTAGTAGCCGCAGGTACCACAATAAGCTGGTTCAGGTGAAACGCTGACACCACCTTAGGGAGAAACTGGGGACGAGTCCGCAGCTCTGCCCTGACAATCAGATATGGGCTTTTGTGAGACAAAGCCGCCAATTCTGACACTCGCCTGGCCGAGGCCAGGGCCAACATCATGGTCACTTTCCATGTGAGATATTTCAAATCCACAGATTTGAGCGGTTTAAACCAATGTGATTTGAGGAATCCCAGAACTACGTTGAGATCCCACAGTGCCACTGGAGGCACAAAAGGGGGTTGTATATGCAGTACTCCCTTGACAAACTTCTGGACTTCAGGAACTGAAGCCAATTCTTTCTGGAAGAAAATCGACAGGGCCGAAATTTGAACCTTAATGGACCCCAATTTGAAGGCCCATAGACACTCCTGTTTGCAGGAAATGCAGGAATCGACCGAGTTGAAATTTCTTCGTGGGGCCTTCCTGGCCTCACACCACGCAACATATTTTCGCCACCTGTGGTGATAATGTTGTGCGGTCACCTCCTTCCTGGCTTTGACCAGGGTAGGAATGACCTCTTCCGGAATGCCTTTTTCCCTTAGGATCCGGCGTTCAACCGCCATGCCGTCAAACGCAGCCGCGGTAAGTCTTGGAACAGACATGGTACTTGCTGAAGCAAGTCCCTTCTTAGCGGCAGAGGCCATGAGTCCTCTGTGAGCATCTCTTGAAGTTCCGGGTACCAAGTCCTTCTTGGCCAATCCGGAGCCACGAGTATAGTTCTTACTCCTCTACGTCTTATAATTCTCAGTACCTTAGGTATGAGAAGCAGAGGAGGGAACACATACACCGACTGGTACACCCACGGTGTTACCAGAACGTCCACAGCTATTGCCTGAGGGTCTCTTGACCTGGCGCAATACCTGTCCAGTTTTTTGTTCAGGCGGGACGCCATCATGTCCACCTTTGGTCTTTCCCAACGGTTCACAATCATGTGGAAGACTTCCCGATGAAGTCCCCACTCTCCCGGGTGGAGGTCGTGCTGAGGAAGTCTGCTTCCCAGTTGTCCACTCCCGGAATGAACACTGCTGACAGTGCTATCACATGATTTTCCGCCCAGCGAAGAATCCTTGCAGTTTCTGCCATTGTCCTCCTGCTTCTTGTGCCGCCCTGTCTGTTAACGTGGGCGACTGCCGTGATGTTGTCCCACTGGATCAATACCGGCTGACCTTGAAGCAGAGGTCTTGCTAAGCTTAGAGCATTGTAAATTGCTCTTAGCTCCAGTATATTTATGTGGAGAGAAGTCTCCAGACTTGATCACACTCCCTGGAAATTTTTTCCTTGTGTGACTGCTCCCCAGCCTTTCAGGCTGGCATCCGTGGTCACCAGGACCCAGTCCTGAATGCCGAATCTGTGGCCCTTTAGTAGATGAGCACTCTGCAGCCACCACAGAAGAGACACCCTTGTCCTTGGAGACAGGGTTATCCGCTGATGCATCTGAAGATGCGATCCGGACCATTTTTCCAGCTGATCCCACTGAAAAGTTCTTGCGTGAAATCTGCCGAATGGAATCGCTTCGTAAGAAGCCACCATTTTTCCCAGGACCCTTGTGCAATGATGCACTGACACTTTTCCTGGTTTTAGGAGGTTCCTGACTAGCTCGGATAACTCCCTGGCTTTCTCCTCCGGGAGAAACACCTTTTTCTGGACTGTGTCCAGAATCATCCCTAGGAACAGCAGACGTGTCGTCGGAGACAGCTGCGATTTTGGAATATTTAGAATCCACCCGTGCTGTCGTAGAACTACTTGAGATAGTGCTACTCCGACCTCCAACTGTTCTCTGGACCTTGCCCTTATCAGGAGATCGTCCAAGTAAGGGATAATTAAGACGCCTTTTCTTTGAAGAAGAATCATCATTTCGGCCATTACCTTGGTAAAGACCCGGGGTGCCGTGGACAATCCAAACGGCAGCGTCTGAAACTGATAGTGACAGTTTTGTACCACGAACCTGAGGTACCCTTGGTGAGAAGGGCAAATTTGGACATGGAGGTAAGCATCCTTGATGTCCAGGGACACCATATAGTCCCCTTCTTCCTGGTTCGCTATCACTGCTCTGAGTGACTCCATCTTGATTTGAACCTTTGTATGTAAGTGTTCAAATATTTCAGATTTAGAATAGGTCTCACCGAGCCGTCTGGCTTCAGTACCACAATATAGTGTGGAATAATACCCCTTTCCTTGTTGTAGGAGGGGTACTTTGATTATCACCTGCTGGGAATACAGCTTGTGAATTGTTTCCAATACTGCCTCCCTGTCGGAGGGAGACGTTGGTAAAGCAAACTTCAGGAACCTGCGAGGGGGAGACGTCTCGAATTTCCAATCTGTACCCCTGGGATACTACTTGTAGGATCCAGGGGTCCACTTGCGAGTGAGCCCACTGCGTGCTGAAACTCTTGAGACGACCCCCCACCGCACCTGTTTGTACGGCCCCAGCGTCATGCTGAGGACTTGGCAGAAGCGGTGGAAGGCTTCTGTTCCTGGGAATGGGCTGCCTGCTGCAGTCTTCTTCCCTTACCTCTATCCCTGGGCAGATATGACTGGCCTTTTGCCCGCTTGCCCTTATGGGGACGAAAGGACTGAGGCTGAAAAGACGATGTCTTTTTCTGCTGAGATGTGACTTGGGGTAAAAAAGGTGGATTTTCCAGCTGTTGCCGTGGCCACCAGGTCCGATGGACCGACCCCAAATAACTCCTCCCCTTTATACGGCAATACTTCCATGTGCCGTTTGGAATCTGCATCACCTGACCACTGTCGTGTCCATAAACATCTTCTGGCAGATATGGACATCGCACTTACTCTTGATGCCAGAGTGCAAATATCCCTCTGTGCATCTCGCATATATAGAAATGCATCCTTTAAATGCTCTATAGTCAATAAAATACTGTCCCTGTCAAGGGTATCAATATTTCCAGTCAGGGAATCCGACCAAGCCACCCATCCAGGCTGAGGCGATCGCTGGTCGCAGTATAACACCAGTATGTGTGTATATACTTTTTAGGATATTTTCCAGCCTCCTATCAGTTGGCTCCTTGAGGGCGGCCGTATCTGGAGACGGTAACGCCACTTGTTTTGATAAGCGTGTGAGCGCCTTATCCACACTAAGGGGTGTTTCCCAACGCGCCATAACTTCTGGCGGGAAAGGGTATACCGCCAATAATTTTCTATCGGGGGAAACCCACGCATCATCACACACTTCATTTAATTTATCTGATTCAGGAAAAACCACATGTAGTTTTTTCACACTCCACATAATACCCTTTTTTGTGGTACTTGTAGTATCAGAAATATGTAACATCTCCTTCATTGCCCTTAACCAGTAACGTGTGGCCCTAAAGGAAAATACGTTTGTTTCTTCACCGTCGACACTGGAGTCAGTGTCCGTGTCTGTGTCGACCGACTGAGGTAAAAGGACGTTTTAACGCCCCTGACGGTGTTTGAGACGCCTGGACAGGTACTAATTGGTTTGCCGGCCGTCTCATGTCGTCAACCGACCTTGCAGCGTGTTGACATTATCACGTAATTCCCTAAATAAGCCATCCATTCCGGTGTCGACTCCCTAGAGAGTGACATCACCATTACAGGCAATTGCTCCGCCTCCTCACCAACATCGTCCTCATACATGTCGACACAAACGTACCGACACACAGCACACACACAGGGAATGCTCTGATAGAGGACAGGACCCCACTAGCCCTTTGGGGAGACAGAGGGAGAGTTTGCCAGCACACACCAAAAACGCTATAATTATACAGGGACAACCTTTATATAAGTGTTTTTCCCTTATAGCATTTTAATCATATCGCCAAATAAGTGCCCCCCCTCTCTGTTTTAACCCTGTTTCTGTAGTGCAGTGCAGGGGAGAGCCTGGGAGCCTTCCCACCAGCATTTCTGTGAGGGAAAATGGCGCTGTGTGCTGAGGAGAATAGGCCCCGCCCCCTTTTCGGCGGGCTTCTTCTCCCGTTTTTCTGAGACCTGGCAGGGGTTAAATACATCCATATAGCCCCCAGGGGCTATATGTGATGTATTTTTAGCCAGAATAAGGTACTATCATTGCTGCCCAGGGCGCCCCCCCCAGCGCCCTGCACCCTCAGTGACCGCTGCTATGAAGTGTGCTGACAACAATGGCGCACAGCTGCAGTGCTGTGCAATACCTTATGAAGACTGAAAAGTCTTCTGCCGCCGGTTTCTGGACCTCTTCACTTTTCGGCATCTGCAAGGGGGTCGGCGGCGCGGCTCCGGGACGAACCCCAGGGTGAGACCTGTGTTCCGACTCCCTCTGGAGCTAATGGTGTCCAGTAGCCTAAGAAGCCAATCCATCCTGCACGCAGGTGAGTTCACTTCTCTCCCCTAAGTCCCTCGATGCAGTGAGCCTGTTGCCAGCAGGACTCACTGAAAATAAAAAAACCTAACAAAACTTTTACTCTAAGCAGCTCTTTAGGAGAGCCACCTAGATTGCACCCTTCTCGGCCGGGCACAAAAATCTAACTGAGGCTTGGAGGAGGGTCATAGGGGGAGGAGCCAGTGCACACCACCTGATCCTAAAGCTTTTACTTTTGTGCCCTGTCTCCTGCGGAGCCGCTATTCCCCATGGTCCTGACGGAGTCCCCAGCATCCACTTAGGACGTCAGAGAAATATATATATATACACACACACATACATTCATTTAGATAAATATCACTGTGGGGTCTTATCCTGGGGTACATATTATAGATATATCTGCAGATCAATTGATCTGGAGATATATCTACAGGCAGATCGGGCAGTGTGTTGTGCATACACACTGCCCGATCCCCCGCAACTAAAGTCATGAACTGGTCGAGCATATACATGGGCCCACCCAGTTGCACTGTCAATCACTGCTGGCTTGTGCAGCGAGTGTATGAGCGATCGGCTGACCACCTGTACACAAAACACGATGCGCCGATAAATCTGTATATATATTGGCCATCAGTTGAGTTGCAGGGCTGACACGATATGTCTGTGAATGACGTTGCTCACAGAAATATTGCTGGTACACACTGGCCAACGGACCATCAATATATCGGCTGTTCAATTGAACCTCTGAGCTGGGTACACACTGGCAGATATATTGGCCGATCAATTGGTCGGTCGATATATTGTCAACTGATCAGCGGGTGTGTATATATAACGATATGTCTGTGAGCAACGTTTTTCACAGACATACCGCGTCGGCTCTGCTGCACAGACAATAACCTATATATTTGCAGATATATTTGTGCATCGTTCTCTGTGTATGGTCGACTCGCCGACGCACAATAGATTGGCCGACAGTAAGTGGGCGGGATGGGAATAAGCACTGGACCAGCTTTTTGCAGCACTTCCATCCTCCAGGGTACGTTGGTGGCACCGGTCACCGACAGGAAGCTGGGGTAGAGATCTCAGCCTCCATGAACAAAGCTGCTGCTGCTCAGCCTTACACGGAGCTCGGTAGCTGCAGCCTCATTATATCTATGGCCGCGCCATGCCCGTCACTAGGCTGTTGGCGCTGGCCTCTGCAATCAGGACCTGTCCCGGACTCCCTGCAGCGCTTCCTCCTAGGGCCACCAGACCCCGCTTCAGCCTCCAGCTCTACCGGTTGTACCACTTCCACTTAGGGATGGAGCTGCAGCCAGAGACAAGGGGTATTCTCCTCTTCCAGCTAGACCTGCCCTCCCCCATGTACACACCTGCATTTGTGCCTCCCACTCCTCATGACAACACCTGTACCCAGTGTCGGACTGCGGCATGTAGGTCCCACCGGGGGAATGCAGTGGTGGGGCCCATGTTTAGGGGTGTGGCCAGTCTATAGAGGGGGGGTGTCCAGCTGCCACATTGGTTTGCCTAACCATTTTGGAAGTGTTGGTCCCCTAGATAAATATATACAGTAAATACTGTAGTGCATGCAAGATAAAGTACTAGTTAGTAACAGCACAGTCTGTAACCTGATCTCTAGAGGAGGGGGTGGGCCCCCAGGCAGTAGGGCCCACTGGTGGTTTCCCCTGTACCCCTGTGGGCCAGTCTAACCCTGGACACCATAGCTGCTGATGTTTGAAAGCAAGAGCCCTAATAGCCACCAAAAGCCAGGACAGTGCCCAGGGCCAGACAAACAATGGGGAGAATGGAGCTCCTGCTCCAGGCCTCCATATAAAATTAGGCCCATCATCATGACAGTGTGATGGAAACAAGCCACCTAGCTGTCCACGCGGTCAGCCATAAATCATAAGTCTTACAATTGTATTTGTAGTTTTCTCACAAAATTCTGTCATTTTTCTTTTTTTTAGGTATTTTGTGAGACTGTGCGTCTGACAGTGTAAGAGTGTACACACCCACACAGCACTGAACACACTCACACTGAGTCGGGAGAGTGTACAAGGAGCAATAGGCAGATTAATGGTGGAGGATTGCTGAGGTCTGTAAACACTCTCATGCACTGTAGCCGCACACAGACACAGCAGCATGAATCATCCGCAGCAGTGAGTGTAATCCCCATAGACATTGCTGTACAATAGTTCAGAGACACAGAACACCCGTCACCAGATTACACTTCAGGTAGTATAAAGTATAGACACTGGCAGTGCTGTAACTAGACATTTTAGCGCTGTGTGTAAGAAACAGAATCGGCGCCCCCCACCCATATTTAATATAGGGCCAGTGTGCAGCGTAGGTGCGTGGCAAAAATATAAGGGCATGGCTTCATGGGGAAGGGGTGCAGTCACAAAATAATACCAATTCATATTACACTCTACAGTAGTCTCCATTATTCAAATTACGCCGCGCAGTAGTGTCACTTACACACATTACACCAAGTAGAGCCCCTGTCGCACATTACACCAGGCAGAACACTCCACAGGGGTTTCTCCAGCAGTGATGGTGAAAAGAGACTGGGTGGAGAGGGCTGGCACAGCGGCACCAGCCAGATGGAGCAAGTAACAGGGTAAGTAGGGGGGAAGGCGGCCTTGGATCATTAAACCGGCATGCGTGCAAGTATGTAGCCACCTGCCCCACTGCTCACTCTCCGCCTCCTGTGTCTGCTCCATCCCCACTGGTCTCCTAACCCAAGCTCCTGCTCCTGCCCACCGTCGATATCATCCTCCTCTGTCCTCCTCCCCTATCCGCCGCCAGCATGAGGGAGGGATGTGTATGCAACGGACAGCGCATTAGCTGTCCCACATGCACATACACAGTACCAAGGCGGCCAGTCGGGGTGGATGCGGACGGTGCGCCCACGGGGTAAATGCGCTGTGGGTAAAGCACCGTTTGCCCACACCTAGTCAGGGTTGGACTGGCCCACAGGGGTACAGGGGAAACCACCGGTGGGCCCTACTGCCTGGGGGCTCACCCCCTCCTCTAGGGATCAGGTTCCAGACTGCGCTGTTACTAATCTAGTACATTATCTTGCACTACAGTATTTACTGTATATATTTATCTAGGGGACCAACACTTGCATAATGGTTAGGCAAACCAATGTGGCGGCTGGACACACCCCCTCTAGAGACTGGCCACACCCCTAAACATGGGCCCCTACCACTGCATTCCCCCGGTGGGCCCAACATGCCCCAGTACGACACTGCCCCCGTATACTCAGAGTCTACCGCCCAATGTACCCAGTTCTCAGCACCACTCTCTGGAAACTTCAATGCCTGTTACCAAGAAACTTAAAGACATGTGCACGTCATCCTTGCCATCTGCCCTGCATGTATTAACAGGGCACCAGCAGAAGCACGAGGGCCACTGGAAAGTTCTCCAACCCCCAATGTACAGGTGACCAATAATGTCCACTCAATATTTCCCAGTCAGTCCTTTAGTCCATAGTCACTTTTCCTTACTATATAAATACTTTAAATACCAAACTACAATATTTATTTAAAATAGACAAATGGAACACATATATGTATTTGGAGTTTTTATCTTTTAAACTATTATTACATTAATTACTAAATTGTAATGATTAATAATAAATTCATATTTTATTTTTTCAAATCTATATAATCCTAAACGATTTATTACAAAACAGCAAAAATATTTTGATATGAAACATAAAAGGGTCACAGTTATAACAGACTCTCCTGCCCTGGTGCTGCTGCTGCACAGTGCCTAGAAGCATGATGTCATAGTAACTAAGCTTCATGGGTCCTAGAACTACACTCAGCTACGAGCTGGCACTGTGGCGTAGTGGCAGCGTCAGTGTCTGAGAAGCCGGCATTGGGGGTTTGAGACCCACCCTGACCACTTTACCCGGAATGTTACCCGGGAGTGTGATAAGACTTGACACGCCTACCCGGGAGTGTGGTAAGCATTAGCATGCCTCAAACTGGGAAGCGTGGTAAGTCCTAGCACACCTCTGACAGGGTGGCCCCCGAGTGTAGTTGCAGGGCGTGGATCTCGAACCTGGATCCCAGATACATTTTTTCCTAACATAAAAAAAACCTGGACCTCGGAGGGCAGAGCTTATACAAAAGGGGGATCAGTTGGATTTTGACAAAATATTAAAACATGAAATGCTACAAACTAAAAATATTTTTATTGCCCCTGCTCAAGTTATGACCCTTTGTGGAGTGATGAAGTGAATTCGCTCACTCACCTATCTGCACTAATTGGGAGTATTGCTCTTTTCCAGGTTACAGAGATTAGTTATCACGGACCATTGCTTGTTAAATTAATGTTAAATTGGACCACTTCATAGTCAATTGACTATAAGACCATTCGGGTATAAAGCAATAAGGAGAACGAATTGACAGAATAGGAGAGGAGTGGGTTAAACCTCAGCTAGTCTGGGGGGCAGGACGGTAAGGCATTATGGGAGTATTATTGTTAGCCAATAGGAATGAATGTTGGGGGTAGGTGGAATGGGTTCTTAAGCCTGAGAAAGGGGCTGGGTCAGCCTCTTCTGCTTTTGTCGTTGTGAGGGTGAGTGCTCTTTCCCCCTTTGTCTCCTTGTTGTGCTGCTTGCATTGTGAAATATTAGGTTGCTGCTGCTGTGGCAGTGTGCTTTATACTGTGCCCCCTCTGTCTCCATTACCTGGGATTAACTTGCATACCCTTCAACATTTTACACAGAAAAATCGGTACAAAGCCGAAAAGGGGCGTGGCCGCGGGTAAGGGGCGTGGCCACACCCCTTTTCCTATGATTTCAATGGAAGTTTGGAGAGCCAAAAATCGGTACAGACCATAAAATAAAAATAAAAAAAAGGTACTGTACCTATTAAAAAGGTACTTTTGGAGGGTATGAACTTGTGGCCTGCCATGCCCCGTCCCCGCTGCTCCTCTGGCCCCCCTGCCCGCTATATTGATGCAGCTCCTGCTCGGGAGCCGGCGTCCGGTGCCCCGGGCCTGAGCACTTTGCTCACGGCCGGGGCTGAGCCTGCTGGCGCTGCTGCAGGCGCCCATCCACGGGCGCGTGCGGCAGCGCGTGCATCCGCCCCTTCGCCGGCTAGGCCGCTGGCGCCGGGCGGATCCCGGGCGGCGGCTGGCGGGGGACAGGGCGGCGGCCGGTGGCGAACTGGATCTGGCAGCCGGCGGGGGGAGCCGGCCGGGGTGCCAGCTGGTGTAAACCCCCCGCCGGCTGCTGCGGTGCGGGGATGCGTGCACGCGCGTTCCCTGCACCCTCCACCGCTGAGAGTCACCGGCGGCTCCCCAGAGAATGAGGGGACTGCTTGTAGAGATGGGGCCAGTGGCTCTTCCACTGGCCGTCCCTTAAGCCAGGCAATTTCCGTATCGCGGGTGCGTGCGCGCGCCCGTGGGGCTGCTGGACTCCCTGGGCGCTCTCCTCGCTCTAGCAGGGGGGGCTCCCGGGGGCCTTTGGTGGTGTCGGTACGGGACCAGAGGGGGGGGGAGGGGGTGATGCCTGGAGGCGGGGGTCAGCGAGTTCTCCCGGTGGGGGTGGGGCCAGTGGGGGCTGGGGCAGCGCTGTGGCTCATGGTGCACCGCAGGAGAGAATGGGGGTTCTTAGGGCGGCTAGCGCCAGTCACAGGCGGGGCCGGCCTGGGTGGCGTGAAGATGCGGTTGGAGCCATCCTCGTGGCTCCCGCTTCGGTCGACGCGGCCGTTCTCCCAGGTGCTTCTGGCCCCGCCATGGCCCAGTTTCTACAGGCGTGACGCAGTCTGGGCTTCGCCGCTGCATTGCTGGGTAGCGCTACCCCATCGCCCGCAGGGGCGTCTGCTTTCATTCCCGCCGGGGGGGCTTCGGCTCCTGTGGCGGTTGTCCCTTCTTTTTCAGGTGCGGATCCGGATGGCGATCAGGACAAGGAGCCAGTCGTGGCCGACATTTCGCCTTCCGTAGGCGGGCCTGCTGGTGAGTGGGACGCCGATACAGTTGCTATGTCGCTGGGGTCCTCTTCTTCCTCGTACGGCAGTACATCAAGTAGATCTTCTTCCTCTTCTTCATCGTGCCAGTCTGCGGTTAGTAGCACCGCAAAGGCTAGGAAGAGGGCTATCAAGTACGCGCGGCGTGAGGCGCGGCACCGGGATAAACGGTCTCGGAAGAGTAGTAGTAGTTCCCGTCGGGAAAGGAGGAGGCGTAATTTGCCGGGCGTGGTTTGCTGCGAGTGCACGCCAGTCTTGCGAGGGTTGCGTGAGAGTTGCAGGAGGAAGATTAGACGAGGGGAATACGTCAACCTTTTTACGTTGACGGAGGACACCAATAGGGAAGGGAAGGAAGCGCTTGCGAAGGGCGGTATTGGGGCGGAGACCTTCCGCTCGTATGACAACTGGTTTGTGTGTCTTCACGGCGTGCTACTTGGAGGATCGCCCTGATGAACACATGAACGTCATCAGGTATATCCACCTCGTGCATGACATGCAGCGTCAGTCTAAGGACGATTCGTGGCTGCATTATGACAAGCAATTTCGTCAGAAGCAGGATTGCCTGCACATCATTGACTTCGGATGCAAAGATGTGGAGGTATGGCTTCGGGTCACGCGAGCGCAGGATATGAAGATGGTGAATAAGGGTGCGGCTGTGGCGCAGGCCGCGGCGGCGAGTCAGTTTCGGCCCGCGGTTGAGGCTCCACCGCGCCGCCCTTGGACCGCGGCCCATTCTCCGCTGCAGGCGCCGGCGAAGGGGAAGTGTTTCGCGTTCAACAATTCCACGTGCCCCCTCGGGCAACGGTGTCGTTTTCGCCACCTTTGCTTACGATGTAACGGATCCCACCCTGCTTCCAATTGCTTCCGCGGGGGGCGACCGGGTGCCAGGGCGGCCGCGGGCCCAGCCAGAAAAACAGCTGGGGGGCTTGCCGCTAGTTAGGGCGCTGAACCCGGTTCGTTTGGGGGCCATGCTAAAATGGTCGGGGTGGTACCCAAACACAGACGACGCAAAATTTCTGCGGGAGGGTTTTGCGTCGGGTTTTCGTTTACCAGTGGTGGGGGGAGTTTTTGGTTCGGGCCGCCAGGAACCTGCAGTCTGCTCGAGATTTCCCCGACATGCTTCGGGAAAAGGTTGAGCAGGAGGTTCGCCTGGGGAGAATGGCGGGCCCCTTTGCGCTGCCGCCTGTCGAGGATTTAATTATTTCCCCGGTGGGGGTCGTGCCCAAACAGGCTCCGGGTAAGTTCCGGCTCATTCAACATTTGTCTTATCCATCTGGGTCCTCTGAGAACGATGCAATTTCGCCGGAATATTGTTCGGTGGTGTATCAGTCCTTTGAGGATGCTTTGGACATGGTTCGGGGCTGTGGCCCCGGGGCCCTCATGGCTGAACTGGATGTTGAATCGGCTTTTCGCTTGCTCCCCTTTGCACACGGAGTCGTTTCGATTCATGGGTTTCCGCATCGGGGAGGAATACTTTGTAGACAAGTGTCTGCCTATGGGGTGTTCCGTTTCGTGTGCCTTTTTCGAAAAGTTCAGCCTTTTTACATTGGTGTGTGGAGTTTTCTTGCGGAGGTAGCAGGATTGCACATTACCTGGATGATTTTTTGTGCGTGGGGCCCGCGGGTTCTACTCGCTGTGGTTTCCTGCTGTTTTCGCTGCGTGCCTTGTTGGGGCATTTTGGCGTCCCTGTGGCCGAGGACAAGACGGAGGGGTCCCTCTCCTGTTTGTCCTTTTTAGGTATCGAGATCGATACGGTCGCGGGGGCTTGCCAGCTGCTTCAGGACAAGGTTGCGAAACTTCGGGAGTCCATTGCGCAGTGCTCGGAGCGGCGTAAGGTGACGTTGCGGGAGGCTCAATCCCTCCTAAGCCTGTTGAACTTTGCCTGTCAGGTGATTCCCATGGGCTGGGTTTTTTGTCGGAAGTTGGAACGGTCCACGGCTGGGGTGTCCAGGCAGCACCATTTTGTCCGTTTCTCGGCTGAGATTAGGCGGGACCTCGCTATGTGGGTTTAGTTTCTGGCGGATTTCAATGGTGTGCTGATCTGGATGGCCCCGCTCGTTGACAGTTTCGACCTGCAGTTGTTTACCGATGCGGCGGGCTCGTCGGGGTTCGGTTGTTACCTAGACGGGGCTTGGTGCGCGGCCTCATGGCCCGAGTCTTGACCTGTTGTTGCTGGAGCCTTTTCCCATCATGGTGGCCTTGGAGGTTTGGGGAGAGCGCATTCGCGATCGCAGTTTTCTCTTCCACTGCGATACCTTAGGGGTCGTGCACGCGGTTAACAACCAAAGAGCTAAGGCCCTCCGGGTGTTGTCGCGACTCGTGCTGACTTGTATGCGCAGCAATATTCTGTTTAGGGCTCAACACGTCCCCGGGGTTGATAATGGGATCGCCGATGCATTGTCCAGGGGGCAGTGGGATAGGTTCCATTTGCTGGCCCCAGAGGCTGATTCGGCAGGTTTGCCCTGCCCTTCTTATGTTTGGCAGGTCATCATGGCGGATTGGAAGGGCTAGCAGAGCTGTCTTTGGCTCCGTCCACTCTCGCTGGATACCGTCGGGCCTGGAAGGAGTGGGAAGACTTATCCCGTGACCAAGGGCCTAGAGGGTCAGAGCTTGTTTCTAGACTTCGTTTGGCAACTCTTCGTAATGGGGAGATCGAGGGCCGTGGTCTCGATACCTCGCCGGGATATCCTTTTATTCTAAATTGAAGGGTATGCCGGATTTTACGAAGGGTTTCCTGCTGGAAGGGCACTTAGAGGTTGGGCGCGCTTGGCACCGGTCCCTCCTGATGGTCGGCGCCCTATTGATGCGTCCCTGCTTTCTTCCCTCTTGGTGGCGGGGGTGGCGGACTCCCGTTTTGAAGCGCTCCTGTTTCAGCTGGCTTTTTCCATGGCGCGTTCAGGGTTTCTGAGCTGGTTGCGGCTTCTAAGTCCGAGGCCATGATGCGGCGCGCGGATGTTGTCATGGGTGGGGGGTCCGTGCTGTGCAGGCTGCGCAGCTCCAAAACTGATCAGATGGGTGGAGGTCATTGGATCTCTTTGGCACCATCGGGTGGTGAGGACTGTTGTCCGGTGGCGTTGGCTAGTCGGTATGCGGAGGTCAGGCCCTTGTCTGAGGGGTCTTGGCTGCTACATTACGATGGGTCGCCATTGACGAAGTACCAATTTACATGGATGATGCGGCGCTGCCTGTCCAGTTTGGGCCTCTCCCCTCGGGACTTTAGTTCACATTCCTTTAGAATCGGGGCCGCCACTTCCGCAGCATCTGCAGGGCGCGCTGTGGACGAAATTAAGGTTTTGGGCCGCTGGAAGTCGGCGGCTTATAAGCGTTACATTCGGCCCGCTGTTGCGTAAGCGAGTTTGTTTCTACTAACATGTTGTTTGTGTTACTGCGTTGTGTGTTTCAGTTCAGTGTGTTCGTGCTGTATTGTTTGTCTCCCCTGTCCTCCCTACTCGGATGGCTAGCTACTCGCCACTGCTGGCAGTGGGGGTCTGGAGTGCTTCGCGATTTTTTGCCTGAACTGACGAACTGATTTGGCTTAAATTTATTCAATTCGGCTAATTGGCATCTAATTACAAGTTCTTTAGCAGGTAAATTTTACGTTTCACCTCCAGCCGAGTTATTCTGTGTTCCCCTCAAACCCCCCCCCTTTTGTTATTTTGTTTTTTCCTTTTGTGTCTTTCTGTTGCTTCGATTGGCCTGAAGCTTGTTCAAGAGGACAGTTATAGTCCTCTATTCAAATTTTTCTTTTTGGAAGATCCTCGGTCTGATAGTTGGTTCCTGTTCTGGGCTGGGTTTGGTTTTATCTCCCATATTCACATTTGTTTATCTGTTTTTCCCCTTTTAGGTTGGCGGGTGGATGTGTGTGATGTGTGGGTGATTGGCCATTCCTATGTTTATTGGGCAGCCAAATTTTGGCTACGGAAGGGGCTCCTTGCTTTGTGGGTTCGGATGATGTGCGGTGGATAGGTGTGCGTGGTATGCTTTGGCATGACCTGAAAGCGAAGCTGATGGAGCAGGTTCGGCGGTTTGGCATCCCCAAACTGTTGGTGATTCACTTAGGAGGGAATGACCTAGGTAGGAGGAAGGCAGTGAATCTTCGATTGGCCATTATTCAGGATCTGCAAGTGATTTCTGACGCTTGGCCAGGCGGTAGGCTTATCTGGTCTTGTATGGTGCCGCGGTTGTGTTGGCGTGGAGTGGTGGATGGTCGAGCGATCGATGTGGCTCCCCGGAAGGTGAATGCCGCGGTGGCTAAGTTTGTGGTGGCGGTGCTGTGGTTTGGCATCAGCGGATCAAGTTTCGGCACTTCTACTTGTTTAGACCGGATGGTGTGCACTTGACAGGACAGGGACTATCTATGTTTTTGGAGGATCTGTTTTCGGTGGTTGGTTCAGTAGGTTAGGGGTATGGTGGCGGTGCGTAGTTTCTATGGAACAGAACTTCGCTGTTGGCGGGAAAGAACGGCAAGTTAACATTTGTTGGATTAAAGAGTGAATTGGAGGTCATTTGGTTGTTGATTTTAGGTGCGCTCTCCTTCGCTGACTGGTTTTACATCTGCTGGACCGCCTTCACGGGTGGCAGCCTCATCACCTTCACGGGTGGTTAGTCAGGATGGAGGTTGAGCGGATACCTATTTGTTTGTTGGAAGGTTTACGTCAGTTCTGTTTTATAAGATAGTTATCTATGGGATAGGGTTGTTTAGCCGTTCTTTCTGGCCACCATACTTTAGTTTAATTATTCACAGTTAATGGTTCACTTAAATAAATAGCTAACAATTTCTGCCAAATTCAAGTCTCCGTGTCTTTATTTATTATAATTAAGTGTTAAGGTTATAGTTTATGTTACGGACAATCCTCAGACTATATGAGGTTTAGGAGAACGAATTGACAGAATAGGAGAGGAGTGGGTTAAACCTCAGCTAGTCTGGGGGGCAGGACGGTAAGGCATTATGGGAGTATTATTGTTAGCCAATAGGAATGAATGTTGGGGGTAGGTGGAATGGGTTCTTAAGCCTGAGAAAGGGGCTGGGTCAGCCTCTTCTGCTTTTGTCGTCCCACCCTCCCTCCCTACTGGTGGTGTTTGATTTTGTTGTTGCGTTGGCTATTTTCGTGCTGTGGGTTGTCACGGTTTGGGTTGTGGCGGGAAAGAACGGCTAGTTAACATTTGTTGGATTAAAGAGTGAATTGGAGGTCATTTGGTTGTTGATTTTAGGTGCGCTCTCCTTCGCTGACTGGTTTTACATCTGCTGCACCGCCTTCACGGGTGGCAGCCTCATCACCTTCACGGATGGGTAGTCAGGATGGAGGTTGAGCGGATACCTATTTGTTTGTTGGAAGGTTTACGTCAGTTCTGTTTTATAAGATAGTTATCTATGGGATAGGGTTGTTTAGCCGTTCTTTCTGGCCACCATACTTTAGTTTAATTATTCACAGTTAATGGTTCACTTAAATAAATAGCTAACAATTTCTGCCAAATTCAAGTCTCCATGTCTTTATTTATTATAATTAAGTGTTAAGGTTATAGTTTATGTTACGGACAATCCTCAGACTATATGAGGTTTAATATATTAATTAAATAAATATGAGAAAAGGAAAATTAAATTTAAAATCCCTAGTTGGGTTCGAACCTGTGACCAAAGGTGAAGTATTACAGCGCTTTAACCTACATAACATTTAGCAGCGCCCCATAACATGGGGAGCTGCTAAAATCCGGACACCAATAAAGCTATATAAACTTTTCGACAGCCAAAAGGACAGCAGCTTGTATACTGATTTATACATGGGATCTGGCTCTGCAACCTGGGGGCACAGTTCTTTTATCATGGAAGGTGGAAGAAGGTATGTGAAAGGGATTTACCCATAGCCCAACCTGGATGTCTGACACCAGTGAATAGTATGGGTTTGGATATTTTATTAGGGGGCTTTAAGGTTAGAGGTTAGTTTCTCTCCGTTACAATGTGGACTTTGCTGCAGCTGCCTAAAACAGTTATGTGCTCTGGTGACTGGAAAGATGGGGATGGAAGCGGCAGTTCTACACCTCTCTATTACCCTGCTTCACCACACTTTCCTATAATAAATGAGATACTCTAGATGCCCTAGTGTACCCTAACGTTGCTGAAAGCTTGGATTGCTCACATGTATCACAGATTAGCCAGAGAGATACAGAATACCCTTTCTACTCCCCACACAGTTCACCTACACAGTGCCAGTGGGGCACACGGTGCTTCGCCCACAGCGCATTTACCCCGTGGGCGCACCGTCTGCATCCACCCCGACTGGCCGCCTTGGTACTGTGTATGTGTGTGTGAGACAGCTAAAGCGCTCTCCGTTGCATACACATCCCTCCCTCATGCTGGCGGCGGGTGGGGGAGGAGGACAGAGGAGGATGATATCGACGGTGGGCAGGAGCAGGAGCTTGGGTGAGGAGACCAGTGGGGATGGCGCGGAAAGGAGCAGACACAGGAGGCGGAGATTGAGCAGCGGGGCAGGTGGCTACATACTTACACGCATGCCGGTTTAATGATCACAGGCTGCCCCCCCACTTACCCTGTTACTTGGTCCATCAAGCTGGTGACGCTGTGCCAGCCCTCTCCACGTAGTCTTTTTTCACCATCACCGCTGGAGAAACCCCTGTGGAGTGTTCTGCCTGGCGTAATGTGCGACAGGGGCTCTACCTGGTGTAATGTGTGTAAGTGACGCTACTGCGCGGCGTAATTTGAATAATGGAGACTACTATAGAGCGTAATATGAATTGGTATTATTTTGTGGCTGCACCCCTCCCCCATGTAGCCACGTCCTTATATTTTTGCCACGCACCTACACCGCACACTGGCCCTATATTAAATATGGGAGGGAGGGGGACGATTCTGTTTCTTACACACAGCGCTAAAATGTCTAGTTACGGCACTGGCAAAAACTATTGTTCATACAAATTGGTTAAATCTGTGATTTCACTAATTTGTCTGAATAACCGTTTTTGTTAAATTTCCAGTGTTTGGGAGCAAATGGTTGATGGTCATTTGCTCTCATCCTTTACCAGATTTTCATTTCAAGTCAGATCTGGCAGATTATCTGCAAGATAATTGTATGGTGTATGCCCAGCTCTAGTTTCCTTTTTTGACAGAGATCTCCCTTCCCAGGTTGTGAGGTAATGTATTTTAATTCTGTATTGTAATGTATTCTCATTATATTTGCTTTGTATCAGAAATTTGAAGGTGATTTACCATTATTTTCCTTTGACGCCTTACTACATCAGCTATTCTTGACTGTGTCCTCTCATCCATGGTACCCAACCCTACACAGAACTCATTAAATCATTTGTTCATAAGATAGAATGGGGATATGCTTAATGCTGGATTCTCGGCTTTACCGAAGTCTAGTGTCTGCTCCGTTTTCTAGCTTGATACATTTTTCTTCAGGAATATAAAGAAATGATTTGTGATGTGTTTTACACTAAGTTTCTTAACATGCCAAGGTTCATTATATTGTTTTCTTCACCTTTCTGCGATATGTACAGTACTATGCAAAAGTTTTAGGCCGGTGTGGAAAAAATGCCGTAAAGTAAGAATGCTTTAAAAAAAAAAATAGAAGTGTTAATAGTTTATTTTGATCAATTAACAAAATGCAAAGTGAATGAACAGTAGAGAAATCTATATCAAATCAATATTTGGTGTGACCACCCTTTGCCTTCAAAACAGCATCAATTCTTCTAGGTACACTTGCACACACTTTTTGAAGGAACTTGGCAGGGAGGTTGCTCCAAACATCTTGGATAACGAACCACAGATCATCTGTGGATGTAGGCTTGCTCAAATCCTTCTGCCTCTTTATGTAATATCTGACAGAATCAATGATGTTAAGATCAGGGCTTTAATCTTTAAATTCTATATTTGGAGGTTTGGAGACTAGGGGAGAGTCTTATTGTACGTGGTACGGCATTCCACAGAGTGGGTGCAGACCAAAGAAAGTTTTGCAATCGTGCATGAGAGCAACTAATGAGTGTGTATGAGAGACGTAGATCTTGTGAAGGGTGGAGAGGTCGGGTTGGGAGATACTTTGAGATGAGCGAAGAGATGTACATTGGTGTAGTATGGTTAATGGCATTATGTGTGAGTAAAAGTATTTTAAATTGAACACGGCAGAATATAGGTAACCAATGGAGGGACTGACAGAGCGGATCTGCAGACGAAGAACATCTAGAAAGGAAGATTAGCCTCGCCGCTGCCTTCAGAATGGATTGTAGTGGTGAGAGTCTCTTTTTGGTAAGACCAGTAAGAAGACTATTGCAATAATAAATACAGGAGATAATGAGAGCATGGATTAGAGTTTTTGCAGTGTCTTGTGTAAGGTATGGTCGTATTTTGGATATGTTTCTTAGATGCATGTAACATGATTTTGAGACAGATTGAATGTGGGGAGCAAAGGACAGTTCTGAGTCAAGTATGACACCTAGGCAGCGAGCTTGTGGGGTAGGGTTGATTGTTGAGTTCTCAACAGTGATAGAGATATCAGGTTGGTAACTACTATTTCACCATCATACTAATTAATCAAAGAAATTATTTGTGATGTGTTTTACACTAAGTTTCTTAACATGCCAAGGTTCATTATATTGTTTTCTTCACCTTTCTGCTATATGTATGTACAATACTGTGCAAAAGTTTTAGGTAGGTGTGGAAAAAAATGCCGTAAAGTAAGAATGCTTTAAAAAATAGAACTATTAATAGTTTATTTTGATCAATTAACAAAATGCAAAGTGCATGAACAGAAGAGAAATCTAAATCAAATCAATATTTGGTGTGACCACCCTTTGCCTTCAAAACGGCATCAATTCTTCTAGGTACACTTGCACACACTTTTTGAAGGAACTTGGCTGGGAGGTTGTTCCAAACATCTTGGAGAACGAACCACAGATCATCTGTGGATGTAGGCTTGCTCAAATCCTTCTGCCTCTTTATGTAATACCAGACAGACTCGATGTTAAGATCAGGGCTTTAATCTTTAAATTCTATATTATGCACATCTGCAGAACGGATCTCATTAAAAACCAGGGGATACAGTGGGGCGGCGTGGTCGCAACTGTGATCTGACCATGCCAGTTAAGTGGTTAAGAAATATCTTCAGTGTAAAGAAGAACAAGAAGTCCTGGAAGTGATTATATGGCTCAACAGAGCCCTGATCTCAACATCATTGAGGCTGTCTGGGATTACATAAAGAGAAGGATTTGAGCAAGTCTACATCCACAGAACATCTGTGGTTAGTTCTCTAAGATGTTTGGAACAGCCTCCCTTTCAGAGTTCCTTCAAAAATTGTGTGCAAGTGTACATAGAAGAAGTGATGCTGTTTTGAAGGCAAAGGGTGGTAACACCAAATATTGATTTGATTTATATTTTTCTTCTGTTCATTCACTTTATATTTTGTTCATTGCTCAAAATAAACTATTACCACGTCTATTTTTGAGCATTTTTTCGACACCTGCCTAAAACTTTTGGACAGTACTGTACATTAAAAGCAGAAATCTTCATTACATACACATTTTTAAGCTATCTGCTACTTTACAACATTTCTGCCTCAGAGTAGTCCTAATTCTAAACAGAACAGTACCAAATTGGGTCACATATTTATGCATTGTCAAAATGAGAGCTTAATTACCTGGAATACCCCAAAAAAGTATCTAATACAGTACTACATGAACCAGCACTCTGTTAATAAATAAATAAATAATTATGCATGACAATGACATTTATGAGATCAGCAGCTAACAGTTTCTTATATAGCGATAGATTTTTAAAACATCGCGCTGTGTGTTACTAGTTTTTTTGCTTTAGTAAATATAAACTGAAAAAAAATATATATGTAAATAATAAGCTGTAAAAAAGAGTGGCTCTGTATAAATCAGTGATGAGATCGGGAGACTTCCGCAAATATCACAAATATAACATTTATTACATACACATAAAAACAAAAGTATAAATAAAAATCTAAAATCTGGTCACTTATACATGCATGCATATAATATGTAACTTGAATAAGGGAATAATCCCTAATTCGCATAAAAATGCGTGTAGTTATTTAGATAGCTGCGTTGGCAACACTTTATATAAATGAAATGCTGGAGTCCTTATTTGGCAGTGTGTAACACTGTAACTAACAGTCTTTAGTACTGGGTCCACACACGGAATTGTCACTTTGTATGCCGGCGTTCCGGCTGCAATATGAACAGTTTAATGAGAAACTGAAAGCAGTGTTTATAGTTACCACTGTTCTCCCTGCTAAGCTGACGTATCAGTCCCTTTTTCACCCGGTGGTGAGGCCGTCACCGCCCCGTGTGATGTGCGCCGCGATAGAATATCCAGATGGGTGGAACTGCAAACTCTCAGCCAGAGTGTGCTCACTGCGGGCTCCGATATTTCTTTTTGTTAATCGGCCAGATAGCTGCGATGCTGGATTGCCTGTGGCTGCAGGAGCTCACCACCTCTCCCGGATAAATGTAACAGCAGGGTGGGTAGTGGACGGTGATCTGTACTTTCCGTTTCCCGTGATGGTACACCAGTATGCGTTTTCAGGAGTGCAATATCAACGCGTTTCGTCCCACAATGGGGACTTCCTCAAGATTGACACTCCTTAGATTGATCCTCTGTTATAGCTGACCTTAACTATAAATTAGCTTCAGCTGTGAGCACTTACATTTCGTTTATACTTTTTCTCACACTTTCGCTGTCAGTGTATATATTTTATCAAAACATCTTAGTTATTTTAAATATATGCATTCATAAGTAAATAAACATAAATATAAAATATATCATCTATATATGCGCGGAAAGGTCTCCCAACCTTATTGCTAGAATTTAATTATAATGCCTCCCATCTGTGTGTGAGTTCTTTGAAATTCAGGTACAAGCATAGACGTAATTTAAGCCTTCAGGTGTATATCTCACTCACATAGAGGAGAGAATACATTCAAATATATACTTATCGTTTATAGTACCCCAAATAGTGTGTTCTCTGTATTATTCCTAATATATTTTTACACAAATTAGTGCATGTTATATACCAAATGTTTTCTATAATCAAGTAATATAATATTCAACATAATAATCATAATAAAAATATATATATAAATAATTTAAATATAAAAATACATGCATATGCATATATCTATATATATATATATATATATATATATATATATATATATAAACACACATACATATGCATATATATATATATATATATACATACACACACACACACACATAATGCAAGTGCAATAACTAATAATTAAATAAAAATAAAGTAGAATATTAATATTGATAATATAGGTAAAAAGGACACAGTTAATTTAACCCTATATATGACCCTTATTTGATTTCGGGTCTTTGTCTGTTTGGGAATTATGTGATCTCGATCCAATCGAAGCCTTACAAACACAGATTTTTTTTTTTAAATGTATCATATATCACATTACTCCGATTAATTATATATATATATATATATATATATATAAGTGTATACCCTACTATACTATATATAATCTCATAGAAATGGCAACAGCCATGGTGTTACTAATTTAACATAGTGACATGACATTCCTCCACCTGGCTCCCAACCACTCAAACACAACCCTCATATATTTTCCTGTGTATAGCACTAATGCTACGGCAATCATCCTATTTACCAGTGTCTATTACTAGTGATCCTTCCCCTGCTTATCTCTCCCCTTTAATAAATTATATAATATACTATTTTACATTTCTCACTAAGTTACTATATATAGGTGATAATACCCCTATGCTAATTAGAAAAAAAACCCGATGACTAAATATGGTGCTAATCCATATAGTATGAAACATGTTCCCATATTCACATTCTCTCTTTTCTTTAATCATCTAAACATGTGTAATCAAGTGCCTCATTTAGTCCATTTGGTATAAGTGTCTCTAATTTAAATATCCAAGACGACTCGCCTATGCATAGCTGCTTAAATCTATTCCCACCTCGTTTAGTATTAGTAAATCTTTCTACTCCTACGATAGACAAACCTTTGGGGTTCCCCCCCATGATACTTTGCAAAGTGCCGGGAAACACTGTGTGTGGCTTTCTTGTTAATAATGTTGCACCTACAGTATGTTCCCTGAATCTACTTTTAATGCTTCTCGTGGTCCTTCCTACATACTGTAGGGAACAAGGACACTGGAGGACATATACGCAGTAATTAGATTCACAATTTATAAATTGCTTGATATCAAAAGGGTCCCCATTAGAGTTTGATATTATACTAGTGGTTTTGTTCAGTATATATTTACAAGTAAGACAGATGGATTTATTACATCTGTAACAACCGATGGTTTTGATGTTTAGCCAATTTGTAGTCCCTTTCCATTTCCGTTTCTTTTAGGGTTTTTAACATACTTGGGGCTAACATATTGCCCAGATTTGTATTCTTTTTAAACACTACTGCTGGTTTTGTTCCTATTACATTCTTTAGGATTGGATCCTGTTCCAGTAAAGCAAAATTATCACATATAATTTTCTTTATTTCCCTAGATTTATTATTAAATTTAGATAGAAAAATAAAATTTTTGAACTCCTCAATATTTTGACTGGTGGGACTACTCTTCCCTAAGGGGTTGGATAATTCCTGTGTTCTATTAGATGGTGCTCCCATTTCTAATATTGATGGACTATGTTTATTTAATAGATCTTTCCTGCATAATTTTTTTGCATATTCTCTTGCATTATTAAAAAGTCTATCTGGGTACCCCCTTCTAAAGAAATGCCGTAACATGATTTCCATTTGAGACTGGTAAATCCTCATCCCCCGCACAGTTTCTTCTAAGGCGCATTATTTGATTCCTGGGAATGTTCTTAACCCATGGTCTATGATGGTTACTCATATAATGAAGATAATTAGATGCACCCACAGGTTTTATATAGTTAGATGGAATGATATTGTCCCTAGCAGAGAGCGCGATATCTAGAAAGACAATAGTGTCAAAACTAAAAGTGTGAGTAAAATTTTAATTAAAATCATTAGTGTTTAAATATTTAACAAATTCTAGTGCTCGTTGATAACCCCCTTTCCAAATAATAAATAAATCATCAATAAAACGGCCATAGAGGACCAGATCATCTCTATATGGGCCGCCCCATATATACTTCTCCTCGAGGCGGCCCATATAGAGATTTGCAAAACTAGGTGCAAATCTGGTCCCCATGGCCATCCCCAGTCTCTGTAAATAATACGTGTTATCAAATAAAAAATAATTATGTGTTAATATAAATTCTATAGCCTTTGTTACAAAGTCACGTCGCTCTTGTATTATACTCTCAACTCAAGTAATGTTTTATTGTTTCTAATCCTGCCGTATGCAGAATGTTAGTGTATAATGCTTGGACATCGAGTGTCAAAAATGCCCACCCTTCTGTCCAGCACACCTCAGAAACTTTCTGTAAAAAATGTTTTGTATCCTTAATATGAGAGTTCAATTTGCTGACGTGACCCTGTAAGTGGGCATCTACAAATTGTGACAAATCAGAAGTGAGGGACCCAATACCAGAAATAATAGGACGATCAGGAGGTGTACTAAGTGACTTGTGAATTTTTGGTAAATGATAAAAAATGGGAGTGATAGGATGGGGACATAACCAAAATTTATATTCGTCTTCTGTAATTGCGCCCTCTGCTCGGGACCTCGCCAGCATATTTCCATATTCCTTTTGGTACAGGGAGGAGGGATCACCAGACAAGCGTCTGTAGTGTTCCTCATTAGATAGCTGTCTCTCTGCTTCTAAAATATAATCTGAGCGATCTTGTATGATGATCCCACCCCCCTTATCTGCAGGTTTTATAACCAATGTATTTAATTCCCTCAATTCTTTTAGTGCCTTCCTCTCAAGTTTAGTTAAGTTATTATTAAATGACATGGGACAATACTACTTTTTGTTCTTATTACGATTATTCTCCCCTTTCTTACATATTGTTTTGAAATCTGTTAATGTTTTATTATAGAATAATGTAATTGCGGTACTCTTCTGATTGATAGGAAAAATTGTGATTTCTTTTTAAATCTAGCTATTTTCCCTGTAGACTGATTTATATTTTGATCATATATGAGAACCTCATCTGGATTTTCTCTTAATAACTGTTCCAACGTTTGTAGTCCTTCCTGATCTGTCTCATCTAGTATAATAGGGGCGCCATCTTTATTTTGTCTTTCTAGATTTTTATATGCAAAGTATCTCTTTCTGCAAAGTTTCTTTTATAGCGCAGCAAATTCTGTTGCGCTTTACAATTTGACACAATAATAAAACAAAATTGGGTAGTAAACAGTCAGAGGTAGGAAAGCCCTGCTCGCAAGCTTACAATCTATAGGGAAATGGGCATTGATACACAAGGATAGGTGCTATCTATTGCATATTTGTCCACTGGATTGCAAAGGTTCTTGGTGGGTTGATGGATATCACATCACAGCAATGATGAACCATGGTCAGAAAGAAGGGAAAGTAAAAAAAGAGAAAATATGTGGAGGATATGTGCGGACTGTACAGTGGGGATATAATCAGATAGGAAAGCTTATGATGGTTGAGTGAGCGGTTCTGGAATGTGATAAGCTAGCCTGAAGAGGTGAGTTTTCAGGGAACGTTTGAAGGTTTGGAGACTAGGGGAGAGTCTTATTGTACATGGTAGGGCATTCCACAGAGTGGGTGCAGACCGAAGAAAGTCCTGCAATCGTGCATGAGAGCAACTAATGAGTGTGGATCAGAGACGTAGATCTTGTTAAGGGCGGAGAGGTCAGGTTGGGAGATATTTTCAGATAAGCTAAAAGATGTACATTGGTGTAGTATGGTTAATGGCATTGTGTGAGAGTAAAAGTATTTTAAATTGAATACAGCAGTATTCAGTCCCTCCAGGTAACCAATGGAGGGACTGACAGAGTGGATCTGCAGAGGATGAACATCTAGCAATGAAGATTAGCCTCGCAGATGCATTCAGAAAGGATTGTAGTGGTGAGAGTCTCTTTTTGGTAAGACCAGTAAGAAGACTATTGCAATAATTAATGCAGGAGATGAAAGCATGGTCGTATTTTAAATATGTTTTTTAGATGCATGTAACATGATTTTGAGACAGAACTGTCCTTTGCTCCCCACATTCAATCTGAGTCAAGTATGACACCTAGGCAGCGAGCTTGTGGTGTAAGGTTGATTGTTGAGTTCTCAACAGTGATAGAGTTATCAGGTTGGTAACTACTATTGGTCGGTGGAAATATAAATAACTCTGTTTTGGAAATATTGTTTGAGGTGGCGAGATGTCATCTAAGATGAAACAGCAGAAAGGCATTCAGTGACCCTGGCCAATACAGATGGTGACAAATCCGGGGAGGATAGGTAGATTTGAGTATCATCTGCGTACATAATACATAGAATGGAAATTGTTCAATTTATAAGAAACTAAGATTTCAATAAAATTACAGTCTTTCAAACTGGTTCACAGCAAGGGGATTTTCTTTGTGTCTTTCTGTTTTAGACTACCCCACTCATTGTAGCACGTGCTTTAATGTGATGTGACTTTTTGTTCCTGAATCTATGCACAATGGGACAGATGCCTTCTGTTGCTTTAAAACAGGAGTGGAGAACCTTTGGCCCTCCAGCTGTTGTTGAACTACACATACCAGCATGCCCTGCTAGTTTTGCTATTTAGCCATGCTAAAACTGTTGCAGGGCATGCTGGGATGCATAGATCAGCAACAGCTGGAGGGCCGCAGGTTCCCCACCCCTGCTTTAAAAGTTCCACTCCATTGATTTGTGCATACATCAATAAAGATTTTTTAATTTGTGCATTCATCAATAAAGATATTTTCTTTGTTGCTCTGATTCCCATGTTGAGCAATCTTTTTTTCAGTTGTACTTGCTTCCTGCATCTTACACACACTCTCATTTCCATATTGTATAACTTGATACCTGCAGCTTTGGTTTAGGTGTCACTTTCGATGTTGTCACATTAGTTTCTTTATACACTGGATTTCATCTATAAACCAGTTCTTTACAAAGTCTTCAGAACTTCTTTCTAGGGTGAAATAAGACCAGTTATGCACCCAGAAACCACAGCAAACTCTTCTGATAAAAGCGGTTTTATGACCTGGGAGTCCTATTGTGCATGCGTGGCCATTGGCCTGCGCATGTGCAAACTGTGTGAGGGACAGAGAGGGGATCAGAAGGGGAATATTGCGGAAAGAAGCCCATACGCTGCTATAGGCAACACCATGTATAAATGTCATTGCCTATTAGGTACAAGCTCCAGATAGTGTCACTTTATGGAGCTTGATACATGTGGGTACTGCAGCAAACCTCTGAAAACGGCAGTTTTTGAAGGTTTGACCACATTTTACCCTTAGTACAGTCCACTCACAATCTGTAACTCACATATAACTACATGGACCATACAGGAGGGAGGACACGTTTGCCTTCCACATTACACAAGAGCAGGCTAGTGTCTTGTAATGTGGGGAATTGTAGCAGCTGGAACAAAGGGGGTAGCCCTTTTATGGGAAAGCTTTTTTAAATGTGTGGGTCATTGAGTAAGTGGTGGCTCTTTATTAAATATGGAGACTTAATGTAATGTGGGGTTGGTGAAGCTTTCAAAATACAGGTTAAGCATCCCTTATCAAAAATACCACATTTTTGGGTCCGCAACTGAGATAATGACATATATATTATATATATAATATATCTACATATCTATAAATATATATGTCATTATCTCAGTATCGGACCCAAAAATGTGGGATATTGAATTTTGGATAAGGGATACTCAACCTGTCTTGTAATAGCTAAAAATTCAATGTGGAGGCATTTAATTTGGGAAAATAACCTATTATACAGTAAATTATGTTAATTTGATACTGGGGTTATTTGGGGAAAATCTACCTACTGTAGCTATTAAATGCAACTTTTATTAATTTAATGACAGCACAGGGTGTAGGAGATAAGCCTATTTATTATAAGGGAATACTGTTGATTTAATATGACACTCATGTTTGACAATAGTGAATACTACTGTAACCCCTACTACTGTTTAGTGTGTTGGGATGGCAGAGCCGTAACTAGACATTTTAGTGCCCTGTGCCAGAAAGAGAATCGGTGCACCCCAAGCTCCCTCCACCCCACCCAATATGTAAAATAGGGGTAGTGCGCACTGAAGGCATATTAAAAAAATTATATGGGGGTGTGGCTTCATGGGGAAGGGGCGTGGTCACAGATCAGAGTCCATTATTCAAATCACACCACACAGTAGTGCCACTTACACACGTTACACCACAGAAGAGCCCCTTACACACATTATGCCATGGTAGAGCCCCTTATACACGTTACGCCAGGTAAAGACTCGTTACGCCAGGTAGACTCCTTTACACATATTACACCAAGTAGAGCCCGTTATACACGTTACGCCAGTTAGAGCCCCTTACACACGTTATGCCAAGTAGAGACTCATTACACCAGGTAGACTCCCTTATACATGTTACGTCAGGTAGAGTCTCTTATACTTGTTATGCCAGGTAGAGCCCCTTACCACGTTACGCCAAGTAGATCGCCTTAAACATGTCACGCCAGGTAGAGCACATTATACATGTTACGCCAGGTAGAGCGCATTATACACATTATGCCCGAAGGAGACCCTTACACAGATAATGCCAGGTAGAGCACATTAAACACATTACACAAGGTAGAGCCCCTTACACACATTATGCCAGGTAGAGCCCCTTGCACACATTACGCCAGGTAGAGCACTTTACACACATTACACCAGGTAGAGCATTTTACACGCATTTTGCCAGGTAGAGCATCTTACATTCCCCCTACCCTTAGGTGTGGTGTGGTATAGTATAGTGTAGTGTGTAGGCACGTACATGATTTCTCACTTCTGCCGACTCCTCACCCAGAACTCACTCCCTCTGTACACTGCACACCAAGAGAGGGGGCTACTGTTGACTTTATGCAGTGACCAGCAGCAGAGGCTCCCGCTGGTCAGAGCTTGGGTCTGCGGGTGCGAGATCCTGCAGGGCGTACAGGGGAGTGGGAGGAGCAGCCATCAGTGGGGAAATATACGGCCACTCGGGGTGTATGTAGAAGTGCGCCCACAGGACAAATATGCTGTGGGCAAAGCACCTTCTGCACACACCTAGTTACGGCCCTGTGGGTTGGATTTAGCGAAGGAATAATAATTATTGTTATTAACTTTTATTCCTAAAGCACCACAAAGTGTATGCAGCACAATGGATGCCACACTAAATGCTGCTACAGGTATTGGCAGCGTTTCCATAGCAATCCAGATGCTATCACTGCACGTTCCTGCATGTGCACCAATACGTTTTCGGCCAGTTAAGTTACTGCAGATATTACGGTACATACTGCATAATTTAAGTCAGTACTGTAGTTACTAAGTGCTTGCTAATTGTTCAGGCCTTAACTCAACTTGCCTCTTGCAATTTTAACTAGATTATTGTTCTGAATAATTTGCCCCCTGTATGCATTTCACCCTAAAAAAAACAATTCTGCACATCAAAACTCCGGGTACTCTGTGAATAAGACAAAAAGACTTTTATGAGGCGGGAAAATGTTAAATACATTTTATTTGTGTTGGACTGTACAGGTTAATATTGACATATTCTTCTCATGACAGACAGGACAGATGAGAATATTAAATGTTCTATGTAAAATACTGGATAGGGAGGGTCTCAGTGGCCTTAAGTTGTGTGCCAACAGCTTAATATTGCCACGTAACAGTGAGACACTGAAAGTTTACAGATATGGGGGCTTATGTAATAGGGTCCAAGCAGAGCCGGCCTTAGGCATAGGCAAACTAGGCAAATGCCTAGGGCATTTGGTATGCCTAGGGGCAGAAGCAGCTTCTGCTGATTAAAATGATATGCAGCATGCCTATATTCTATGTGTGACTGCGGCTGTATCTGCATATGAAATGCTACATTACAGTGTATTCCTGGAAATCACTGTAATTTAGCATTTCGTATGCAGCTACATTCACAGTTGCACACAGAATATAGGCATGCTGCATATCATTGTAATCAGCAGAAGTTGCGTGTGCATTCTAGCCACATAGTAATGCAAATAAGACTCATTTTCATAAAAAAAAGGCACCCAACGTTGGCTGAGCTGCCAGCTGACTCACGCCAGGCATCTCCTGCTGCATGGCGTACTGAGGTAAGATGTATGAGGACACATCTGTATCCAAGCAGAGGCAGAGGTCACAGTTTTAGCATTATTTCCCAGCAAGAACACACCCCTTTTTGGACTGTGCGCCAAATGCGCAATGTTCCTATTTAAAATAATAAGAATTTACTTACCGATAATTCTATTTCTCATAGTCCGTAGTGGATGCTGGGGACTCCGTAAGGACCATGGGGAATAGCGGCTCCGCAGGAGACTGGGCACATCTAAAGAAAGCTTTAGGACTAACTGGTGTGCACTGGCTCCTCCCCCTATGACCCTCCTCCAAGCCTCAGTTAGGATACTGTGCCCGGACGAGCGTACACAATAAGGAAGGATTTTGAATCCCGGGTAAGACTCATACCAGCCACACCAATCACACCGTATAACTTGTGATCTGAACCCAGTTAACAGTATGATAACAGAGGAGCCTCTGAAAAGATGGCTCCCAACAATAATAACCCGATTTTTGTAACAATAACTATGTACAAGTATTGCAGACAATCCGCACTTGGAATGGGCGCCCAGCATCCACTACGGACTATGAGAAATAGAATTATCAGTAAGTAAATTCTTATTTTCTCTAACGTCCTAAGTGGATGCTGGGGACTCCGTAAGGACCATGGGGATTATACCAAAGCTCCCAAACGGGCAGGAGAGTGCGGATGACTCTGCAGCACCGAATGAGAGAACTCCAGGTCCTCCTCAGCCAGGGTATCAAATTTGTAGAATTTAGCAAACGTGTTTGCCCCTGAACAAGTAGCTGCTCGGCAAAGTTGTAAAGCCGAGACCCCTCGGGCAGCCGCCCAAGATGAGCCCACTTTCCTTGTGGAACGGGCTTTTACAGATTTTAGCTGTGGCAGGCCTGCCACAGAATGTGCAAGCTGAATTGTACTACAAATCCAACGAGCAATAGTCTGCTTAGAAGCAGGAGCACCCAGCTTGTTGGGTGCATACAGGATAAACAGCGAGTCAGATTTCCTGACTCCAGCCGTCCTGGAAACATATTTTCAGGGCCCTGACAACATCCAGCAACTTGGATTCCTCCAAGTCCCTAGTAGCCGCAGGCACCACAATAGGTTGGTTCAGGTGAAAACGCTAGAACCATCTTAGGGAGAAACTGAGGACGAGTCCTCAATTCCGCCCTGTCCGAATGGAAAATCAGATAAGGGCTTTTACAGGATAAAGCCGCCAATTCTGACACGCGCCTGGCCCAGGCCAGGGCCAACAGCATGACCACTTTCCATGTGAGATATTTTAACTCCACAGATTTAAGTGGTTCAAACCAATGTGACTTTTGGAACCCAAACTACATTGAGATCCCAAATTGCCACTGGAGGCACAAAAGGAGGCTGTATATGCAGTACCCCTTTTACAAACGTCTGAACTTCAGGGACTGAAGCTAGTTCTTTTTTGGAAGAAAATTGACAGGGCCGAAATCTGAACCTTAATGGACCCCAATTTCAGGCCCATAAACACTCCTGTTTGCAGGAAATGTAGGAATCGACCCAGTTGAATTTCCTCCGTCGGGCCTTACTGGCCTCGCACTACGCAACATATTTTCGCCAATTGCGGTGATAATGTTTTTGCGGTTACATCCTTCCTGGCTTTAGATCAGGATATGGATGACTTCATCCGGAATGCCTTTTTTCCTTCAGGATCCGGTGTTCAACCGGCATGCCGTCAAACGCAGCCGCGGTAAGTCTTGGAACAGACAGGGTCCTTGCTGGAGCAGGTCCCTTCTTAGAGGTAGAGGCCACGGATCCTCCGTGAGCATCTCTTGAAGTTCCGGTTACCAAGTCCTTCTTGGCCAATCCGGAGCCACGAATATAGTGCTTTCTCCTCTCCATCTTATCAATCTCAGTACCTTGGGTATGAGAGGCAGAGGAGGGAACACATACACTGACTGGTACACCCACGGTGTTACCAGAGCGTCTACAACTATTGCCTGAGGGTCTCTTGACCTGGCGCAATACCTGTCGAGTTTTTTAATCATGTGGACGACTTCTGGGTGAAGTCCCCACTCTCCCGGGTGGAAGTCGTGCTGAGGAAGTCTGCTTCCCAGTTGTCCACTCCCGGAATGAATACTGTTGACAGTGCTATCACATGATTTTCCGCCCAGCGAAGAATCCCTGCAGCTTCTGCCATTGCCCTCCTGCTTCTTGTGCCACCCTGTCTGTTTACGTGGGTGACTGCCATGATGTTGTCCGACTGGATCAACACCGGCTGACCTTGAAGCAGAGGTCTTGCTAAGCTTAGAGCATTGTAAATGGCCCTTAGCTTCAGGATATTTATGTGAAGTGATGTATCCAGGCTTGACCCTAAGCCCTGGATATTCCTTCCCTGTGTGACTGCTCCCCAGCCTCGCAAGGGGTACCTTGATTATCACCTGCTGGGAATACAGCTTGTGAATGGCTTCCAAAACTGCCTCCCTGTCAGAGGGAGACGTCGGTAAAGCCGACTTTTGGAAACGGCGAGGGGGAGACGTCTCGAATTCCAATATGTACCCTTGAGATATTACCAGAAGGATCCAGGGGTCTACTTGCGAGTGAGCCCACTGCGCACTGAAATTAATTGAGAACGGGCCCCCACCGTGCCTGAGCTTGTAAGGCCCTAGCGTCATACTGAGGGCTTGGCAGAGGCGGGAAAGGGTTTCTGTTCCTGGGAACTGGCTAATCTCTTTAGCCTTTTTCCCCTCCCTCTGTCACGAGCAGAAAAGAAGAACCTTTTGTCCGCTTGCCAACAAAGGACTGCGCCTGATAATACGGCGTCTTATTTTGAGAGGCGACCTGGGGTACAAACGTGGATTTCCCAGTTGTTGCCGTTGCCACCAGGTCTAAAAGACCGACCCCAAATGTCCCCTTTCAAAGGCAATACTTCCAAATGCCGTTTGGAATCCGCATCACCTGACCATTTTACTGGTAGAATTGGACAACGCACTTATACTTGATGCCAGTCGGCAAATATTCCGCTGTGCATCATGCATATATAGAAATGCATCTTTTAAATGCTCTATAGGCAATAATATACTATCCTTATCTAGGATATCAATATTTCCAGTCAGGGAATCAGACCATGCCAACCCAGCACTGCACCTCTAGGCTGAGGCGATTGCTGGTCGCAGTATAACACCAGTATGTGTGTGAATACATTTTTGGATACCCTCCTGCTTTCTATCAGCAGGATCCTTAAGGGCGGCCATCTCATGAGAGGGTAGAGCCCTTGTTCTTACAAGCGTGTGAGCGCCTTATCCCCCCTAGGGGGTGTTTCCCAACGCACCCTAACCTCTGGCGGGAAAGGGTATACAGGCAATACTTTTTAAGAAATTATCAATTGTTATCGGGGGGAAACCCACGCATCATCACACACCTCATTTTATTTCTCAGATTCAGGAAAACTACAGGTAGTTTTTCCCTCACCGAACATAATACCCCTTTTTGGTGGTACTCGTATTATCAGAAATGTATAAAACATTTTCCATTGTCTCAATCATGTAACGTGTGGCCCTACTGGAAATCACGGTTGTCTCTTCACCGTCGACACAGGAGTCAGTATCCGTGTCGGCGTCTGTATCTGCCATCTGAGGTAACGGGCGCTTTAGAGCCCCTGACGGCCTATGAGACGTCTGGACAGGCACAAGCTGAGTAGCCGGCTGTCTCATGTCAACCACTGTTTTTTTATACAGAGCTGACACTGTCACGTAATTTTCAACAGTACATCCACTCAGGTGTCGACCCCCTAGGTGGTGACATCACTGTTACAGACACTCTGCTCCGTCTCCACATCATTTTTCTCCTCATACATGTCGACACAAACGTACCGACACACAGCACACACACAGGGAATGCTCTGATAGAGGACAGGACCCCACTAGCCCTTTGGGGAGACAGAGGGAGAGTATGCCAGCACACACCAGAGCGCTATATATATATATACAGGGATAACCTTATATAAGTGTTTTTCCCCTTATAGCTGCTGTATGTTTTAATACTGCGCCTAATTAGTGCCCCCCTCTCTTTTTTTAACCCTTTCTGTAGTGTAGTGACTGCAGGGAAGAGCCAGGGAGCTTCCCTCCAACTGAGCTGTGAGGGAAAATGGCGCCAGTGTGCTGAGGAGATAGGCTCCGCCCCCTTTTCGGCGGCCTTATCTCCTGTTTTCTCTAACGTCCTAAGTGGATGCTGGGGACTCCGTAAGGACCATGGGGAATAGCGGCTCCGCAGGAGACTGGGCACATCTAAAGAAAGCTTTAGGACTATCTGGTGTGCACTGGCTCCTCCCCCTATGACCCTCCTCCAAGCCTCAGTTAGATTTCTGTGCCCGAACGAGAAGGGTGCACACTAGGGGCTCTCCTGAGCTTCTTAGTGAAAGTTTTAGTTTAGGTTTTTTATTTTCAGTGAGACCTGCTGGCAACAGGCTCACTGCATCGAGGGACTAAGGGGAGAAGAAGCGAACTCAACTGCGTGCAGAGTGGATTGGGCTTCTTAGGCTACTGGACATTAGCTCCAGAGGGACGATCACAGGCCCAGCCATGGATGGGTCCCAGAGCCGCGCCGCCGGCCCCCTTACAGAGCCAGAAGACAGAAGAGGTCCGGAAAATCGGCGGCAGAAGACATCCTGTCTTTACCAAGGTAGCGCACAGCACTGCAGCTGTGCGCCATTGCTCCTCAGCACACTTCACACTTCGGTCACTGAGGGTGCAGGGCGCTAGGGGGGGGCGCCCTGAGCAGCAATAAAAACACCTTGGCTGGCGAAAATACATCACATATAGCCCCCAGGGCTATATGGATGAATTTTAACCCCTGCCAGAATCCATAAAAAAGCAGGAGAAAAGTCCGCGAAAAAGGGGCGGAGCCTATCTCCTCAGCACACTGGCGCCATTTTCCCTCACAGCTCAGTTGGAGGGAAGCTCCCCTGGCTCTCCCCTGCAGTCACTACACTACAGAAAGGGTTAAAAAAGAGAGGGGGGCACTAATTAGGCGCAGTATTAACAATACAGCAGCTATAAGGGGAAAAACACTTATATAAGGTTATCCCTGTATATATATAGCGCTTTGGTGTGTGCTGGCAAACTCTCCCTCTGTCTCCCCAAAGGGCTAGTGGGGTCCTGTCCTCTATCAGAGCATTCCCTGTGTGTGTGCTGTATGTCGGTACGTTTGTGTCGACATGTATGAGGAGAAAAATGATGTGGAGATGGAGCAGATTGCCTGTAATAGTGATGTCACCCCCTAGGGGGTCGACACCTGAGTGGATGAACTGTTGGAAGGAATTACGTGACAGTGTCAGCTCTGTATAAAAGACAGTGGTTGACATGAGACAGCCGGCTACTCAGCTTGTGCCTGTCCAGACGTCTCATAGGCCGTCAGGGGCTCTAAAGCGCCCGTTACCTCAGATGGCAGATATAGACGCCGACACGGATACTGACTCCAGTGTCGACGGTGAAGAGACAAATGTGACTTCCAGTAGGGCCACACGTTACATGATTGAGGCAATGAAAAATGTTTTACACATTTCTGATAATACGAGTACCACCAAAAAGAGGTATTATGTTCGGTGAGGAAAAACTACCTGTAGTTTTCCTGAATCTGAGAAATTAAATGAGGTGTGTGATGATGCGTGGTTTTCCCCCGATAACAACTGATAATTTCTAAAATGTTATTGGCATTATATCCTTTCCCGCCAGAGGTTAGGGTGCGTTGGGAAACACCCCCTAGGGTGGATAAAGCGCTCACACGCTTGTAAGGGCTCTACCCTCTCCTGAGATGGCCGCCCTTAAGGATCCTGCTGATAGAAAGCAGGAGGGTATCCTAAAATGTATTTACACACATACTGGTGTTATACTGCGACCAGCAATCGCCTCAGCCTGGATGTGCAGTGCTGGGTTGGCGTGGTCGGATTCCCTGACTGAAAATATTGATACCCTAGATAGGGACAGTATATTTTTGCCTATAGAGCATTTAAAAGATGCATTTCTATATATGCGTGATGCACAGCGGAATATTTGCCGACTTGCATCAAGTCTAAGTGCGTTGTCCATTTCTACCAGTAGAGGGTTATGGACACGTCAGTGGTCAGGTGATGCGTATTCCAAACGGCATTTGGAAGTATTGCCTTAATAAGGGGAGGAGTTATTTGGGGTCGGTCTTTCAGACCTGGTGGCCACGGCAACAGCTGGGAAATCCACGTTTGTACCCCAGGTCGCCTCTCAACATGAGAAGACGCCGTATTATCAGGCGCAGTCTTTTCGTGGACAAGCGGGCAAAATGTTCCTCATTTCTGCCCCGTGACAGAGGGAGAGGAAAAAGGCTGCAGAAATCAGCCAGTTCCCAGGAACAGAAACCCTCTCCCGCCTCTGCCAAGCCCTCAGTATGACGCTGGGGCTTTACAAGCAGAATCAGGCACGGTGGGGGGCCCGTCTCAATGAATTTCAGCGCGCAGTGGGCTCACTCGCAAGTAGACCCCTGGATCCTTCAGGTGATATCTCAGGGGTACAAATTAGAATTCGAGACATCTCCCCCTCGCCGTTTTCCAAAAGTCGGCTTTACCGATGTCTCCTTCTGACAGGGAGACAGTTTTGGAAGCCATTCACAAGCTGTATTCCCAGCAGGTGATAATCAAGGTACCCCTCCTGCAACAGGGAACGGGGTATTATTCCACACTGTTGTGGTACCGAAGCCGGACGGCTCGGTGAGACCGATTCTAAATCTAAAATCTTTGAACACTTACATACAGAGGTTCAAATTCAAGATTGAGTCACTCAGAGCAGTGATTGCGAACCTGGAAGAAGGGGACTACATGATGTCTCGGGACATCAAGGATGCTTACCTTCATGTCAAAATTTACCCTTCTCACCAAGGGTACCTCAGGTTTATGGTACAGAACTGTCACTATCAGTTCAGACGCTGCCGTATGGATGGTCCACGGCACCCCGGGTCTTTACCAAGGTAATGGCCGAAATGATGATATTCCTTCGAAGGAAGGGAATTTTAGTTATCCCTTACTTGGACGATTCCCTGATAAGGGTAAGATCCAGGGAACAGTTGGAGGTCGGTGTAGCACTATCTCAGGTAGTGTTGCGGCAGCACGATTGGATTCTCAATATTCCAAAATCGCAGCTGGTTCCGACGACTTGTCTTCGGTTCCTAGGGATGATCCTGGACACAGTCCAGAAAAAGGTGTTTCTCCCGGAGGGGAAAGACAGGGAGTTATCCGAGCTAGTCAGGAACCTCCTAAAACCGAGCCAAGTCTCAGTGCATCAATGCACAAGGGTTCTGGGTAAAATGGTGGCTTCCTACGAAGCAATCCCATTCGGCAGATTCCACGCAAGAACTTTCCAGTGGGACCTGCTGGACAAATGGTCCGGGTCGCATCTTCAGATGCATCAGCGGATAACCCTGTCACCAAGGACAAGGGTGTCCCTCCTGTGGTGGTTGCAGAGTGCTCATCTTCTAGAGGGCCGCAGATTCGGCATTCAGGACTGGGTCCTGGTGACCACGGATGCCAGCCTGCGAGGCTGGGGAGCAGTCACACAGGGAAGGAATATCCAGGGCTTATGGTCAAGCCTGGAGACATCACTTCACATAAATATCCTGAAGCTAAGGGCCATTTACAATGCTCTAAGCTTAGCAAGACCTCTGCTTCAAGGTCAGCCGGTGTTGATCCAGTCGGACAACATCACGGCAGTCACCCACGTAAACAGACAGGGTGGCACAAGAAGCAGGAGGGCAATGGCAGAAGCTGCAAGGATTCTTCGCTGGGCGGAAAATCATGTGATAGCACTGTCAGCAGTATTCATTCCGGGAGTGGACAACTGGGAAGCAGACTTCCTCAGCACGACCTCCACCCGGGAGAGTGGGGACTTCACCCAGAAGTCTTCCACATGATTATAAACCGTTGGGAAAAACTCGACAGGTATTGCGCCAGGTCAAGGGACCCTCAGGCAATAGCTGTAGACGCTCTGGTAACACCGTGGGTGTACCAGTCAGTGTATGTGTTCCCTCCTCTGCCTCTCATACCCAAGGTACTGAGATTGATAAGATGGAGAGGAGTAAGCACTATATTCGTGGCTCCGGATTGGCCAAGAAGGACTTGGTAACCGGAACTTCAAGAGATGCTCACGGAGGATCCGTGGCCTCTACCTCTAAGAAGGGACCTGCTCCAACAAGGACCCTGTCTGTTCCAAGACTTACCGCGGCTGCGTTTGACGGCATGGCGGTTGAACGCCGGATCCTGAAGGAAAAAAGGCATTCCGGATGAAGTCATCCCTATCCTGATCAAAGCCAGGAAGGATGTAACCGCAAAACATTATCACCGCATTTGGCGAAAATATGTTGCGTGGTGCGAGGCCAGTAAGGCCCGACGGAGGAAATTCAACTGGGTCGATTCCTACATTTCCTGCAAACAGGAGTGTCTATGGGCCTGAAATTGGGGTCCATTAAGGTTCAAATTTCGGCCCTGTCAATTTTCTTCCAAAAAGAACTAGCTTCAGTCCCTGAAGTTCAGACGTTTGTAAAAGGGGTACTGCATATACAGCCTCCTTTTGTGCCTCCAGTGGCACTTTGGGATCTCAATGTAGTTTTTTGGGTTCCAAAAGTCACATTGGTTTGAACCACTTAAATCTGTGGAGTTAAAATATCTCACATGGAAAGTGGTCATGCTGTTGGCCCTGGCCTGGGCCAGGCGCGTGTCAGAATTGGCGGCTTTATCCTGTAAAAGCCCTTATCTGATTTTCCATTCGGACAGGGCGGAATTGAGGACTCGTCCTCAGTTTCTCCCTAAGGTGGTTTCAGCGTTTCACCTGAACCAACCTATTGTGGTGCCTGCGGCTACTAGGGACTTGGAGGACTCCAAGTTGCTAGACGTTGTCAGGGCCCTGAAAATATATGTTTCCAGGACGGCTGGAGTCAGAAAATCTGACTCGCTGTTTATCCTGTATGCACCCAACAAGCTGGGTGCTCCTGCTTCTAAGCAGACTATTGCTCGTTGGATTTGTAGTACAATTCAGCTTACACATTCTGTGGCAGGCCTGCCACAGCCAAAAATCTGTAAATGCCCACTCCACAAGGAAGGTGGGCTCATCTTGGGCGGCTGCCCGAGGGGTCTCGGCTTTACAACTTTGCCGAGCAGCTACTTGGTCAGGAGCAAATACGTTTGTAAAATTCTACAAAATTGATACCCTGGCTGAGGAGGACCTGGAGTTCTCTCAATTGGTGCTGCAGAGTCATCCGCACTCTCCCGCCCGTTTGGGAGCTTTGGTATAATCCCCATGGTCCTTACGGAGTCCCCAGCATCCACTTAGGACGTTAGAGAAAATAAGAATTTACTTACCGATAATTATATTTCTCGTAGTCCGTAGTGGATGCTGGGCGCCCTTCCCAAGTGCGGATTGTCTGCAATACTTGTACATAGTTATTGTTACCAAAAAAATCGGGTTATTGCTGTAGTGAGCCATCTTTTCTAGAGGCTCCTCTGTTATCATGCTGTTAACTGGGTTCAGATCACAAGTTGTACAGTGTGATTGGTGTGGCTGGTATGAGTCTTACCCGGGATTCAAAATCCTTCCTTATTGTGTACGCTCGTCCGGGCACAGTATCCTAACTGAGGCTTGGAGGAGGGTCATAGGGGGAGGAGCCAGTGCACACCAGATAGTCCTAAAGCTTTCTTTAGATGTGCCCAGTCTCCTGCGGAGCCGCTATTCCCCATGGTCCTTACGGAGTCCCCAGCATCCACTACGGACTACGAGAAATAGAATTATCGGTAAGTAAATTCTTATTTTTCTGTATATTCTGGCAGGGGTTAAATGCATCCATATAGCCCAGGAGCTATATGTGATGTATTTTTTGCCATGTAAGGTATTTTTATCATGTTTTATTGCGTCTCAGGGCGCCCCCCCCAGCGCCCTGCACCCTCAGTGACCGGAGTATGAAGTGTGCTGAGAGCAATGGCGCACAGCTGCAGTGCTGTGCGCTACCTTATTGAAGACAGGAACGTCTTCTGCCGCCGATTTTTCCGGACCTCTTCGCTCTTCTGGCTCTGTAAGGGGGCCGGCGGCGCGGCTCCGGGATCCATCCAGGCTGGGCCTGTGATCGTCCCTCTGGAGCTAATGTCCAGTAGCCAAGAAGCCCAATCCACTCTGCACGCAGGTGAGTTCGCTTCTTCTCCCCTTAGTCCCTCGATGCAGTGAGCCTGTTGCCAGCAGGTCTCACTGAAAATAACAAACCTAAACTAAAACTTTCACTAAGAAGCTCAGGAGAGCCCCTAGTGTGCACCCTTCTCGTCGGGCACAGAAATCTAACTGAGGCTTGGAGGAGGGTCATAGGGGGAGGAGCCAGTGCACACCAGTTAGTCCTAAAGCTTTCTTTAGATGTGCCCAGTCTCCTGCGGAGCCGCTATTCCCCATGGTCCTTACGGAGTCCCCAGCATCCACTTAGGACGTTAGAGAAATAGGGGGTAGGAACTCCAAAATGAGGACTGCTATGGGTGAGGGGTGATGGTGCTGGGAAAGGGGTGCAGGGTGAGAGGAGGAACTAGCAGCGGTGCTAGGGGGCACCAGCCAAAATCTTGCCTAGGGCATCATATTGGTTAGGGCCGGCTCTGGGTCCAAGTTTGCCAGATTGCAGAGTTTGTGCGGGGTGACGGACGATCTCAGAGGTTGTTTTTTTTAAAGCAGCAATCATTTACAACGCAAAATCATTCCTTGTAAATGATTGCCGCTTTAAAAAAAACCTCAGAGATCATCCGGGGTCCCGACCCTGCCCCATGATTTCAGTGAATGAAAGTTTCACAGACAAATACAGCTTTGGACCTGCCATGTGAATCAATATGCGCAAGTGCGCTTAGAAAGCCACCAGGCAGCATGTTTGTGGAGCAAAAGGGTGCAAAATATGGAAGGAGTCAGAAGGAGTAAATGCATTTCCACTGAACAGTTGGAGGGAGAGCAAAGGTTCTTTAACAGGTCTATATAGTACATACAAGTTGCACTGATAAAGATCTGGTCCAGTGTTAATCTTGGCTTTAGGAGATTTCCGTGAGTTTTCCTAAGCTCCTTAATGGCAGTACTGATGGGGAGATTTCCCCAGAGATGTGTGCCGAGTGGTCTAGCACAGACCGCTCAGCACACATCTCTCCCCCCGCTTGGCACAGAGCGATGTGCTGAGCGAGGGGAGGACGGACACAGGGGGGCACTCATTTCACCCAGCGGTGAAATGAGCGACCTGCTAGATTGTGCCTGCATGCAGGCCAATCTAGCACCGGCGATAGCGACGCATGACTGTCGCCGGCACCCCTACACACGGAGCGATGTTCTAAGGAATCTAGTCAAATTGCTTAGAAATTAGCTGAACATCGCTCCTTGTGTACCCCCCTTTATACAGCTAGAATTAGTATAACTAAAAGATAATAAAAGGCTTATTAAGCCCCTTGTGAGTGCACTCACTTGAATGCCTGACTCTAACAACGTTCTAACAACATATAGGAGTGAAGACTATTGTTAACTAGCTATTTAATTATGTGTTACTATTGTTAAAACTGCTACTGATCTGTGAAGCCTAAAACATATTTTGGGAAAAAAATCTGTTCCAGTATGTATGGGTCTTTATCTCCCAACATTAAACCAGGAACAAAGTAAGCCCTACCCCCAATGGACCTCATTCAGGTGTTTTCTTACTGCGCATGAGCAGAGATTGAATTGCGATGCACTTGCAATGAGGAATTAGTTACAAAATGAGTGACAGGTAGACAGCATTTGGAGGTGGTAATTGGGAGCGGTCAGGTAAAAGCAGGCATGTCATGGCCGTTTACACTGCGTTTTCTGGGCATGCATAAAATCTCACTTGCTACTGGAGATCCCCGTGCGTCCCAGGAGAGGTGCTCAGCCTGCACATCTTCAGAGGAACTCAGAATCAGCGTGATGACCCGATCTGCGATGACGGTACCAATGTTTCAGAAGTTGTACACTGTCCAGGAGTATGATTTAAGGCTGAGATACATTCATATCAGGGTAATTTCTATCATGGGTCCTCATCATGCAGGATAATGATAACCTCATCCAAATGGTAGAAATGATGTAAGTAGTCCTCTTTAACACATGCATTATCGACAAGGAAATACAGTTTGCACAATACTCCATACAGCTGGAGGAAGCAGGAAATACAGTACAGTAGAAATACATGTATATGTTTATTATACACATTGACTACAAGACGTAGTCATGCAATACACTATTTGCTTTGCACAGTTTAACCTTAAATAAATAGCAATATAAAGTAATTAATAGAAATCAATCCAATAATATTTGAATATTACATTTTAAGATTTGTTCATAAATTAATCCCAAAAAATAGCTGTAGTTTTACTGTCACTTATGCAACTAGTGGGCTGTCCGCTTAAGCTACCCCATGTGAAATGCTTGTGGGATATGGGCGTTAGATCGACACAACTTAGGTCGACTGTCATTAGGTCGACATGAGCATTATGTCAACATGTGAAAAGGTCGACGTGTTTTTCACATTTTAAAAAAAAAATTGGGGGGGATTTTGCCATACTTGACGATCCACGTGGACTACAATTCGAACGGTAATCTGTGCCGAGTGAAGTGGTAGCGGAGCATGGCACCTTGCCCAAAGCATGGCGAGCGAACACGGTGCACTAATTGGGGTTCCCCGTCACTTTACAAAGAAAACGACACCAAAAAAAGTAAAAAAAAACCCTCATGTTGACCTTTTCACCTGTTGACCTAGTATATGTCGACTTTCAGTGGTCGACCTAATGACAGTCGACCTAAGTTGAGTCGACCCAACAACCCATAGCCATGCTTGTAGCATCAGTGTTCCTCCATTATGTATTGTTTGACACAACGGAGCATATTGTAATAGGGTCCGAGTTTGTCAGAGGTGGGGGATGCCGGTCGATCTCTGTTTTCTTGGGGGTTTTTTAAAGCTGAAATCATTTACAAGACAAAACCAACCAACCTGGTTTTGCCTTGTAAATGTTTGCCACTTTAAATAAAATATCCGAGATCATCCGGCACCCCCCAACTCTGGCAGACTCGGACTCTATTACATATGCCCCAACATGTTGTGTCTTGAGCCGCCCACTCTGATGTCCTCTAAGTTTTTCCTGGTCAACGGAACCATAAACGCTGCATAACCAGACTATCCTGACAGCCTGTTTGTAAGTTTTCGTCTGAACACTTTTTGATGACATCTTTGCACCGTGTCATGTCAGCGAATGACAGGTTTCATACAGACTGTTTGCACCCCTCCCATGATCCCACAGATTTTGTCTGTTTGCTCATACTGGCCAGTAGTTTAAACCCAAATAAAGTCTAGTGTAGCAAAAGGGATTGCCCCTTTCTGTCTCAATCACTTATCTCCAAAACCAAACCCGCACAGTACTTTTTTTTTCGCACTGGTATATTCACATAAAGTAAATGTTTTTGAACCCATTATAGATGCTATTAAGGTCAATGTAGAACGCTCTGATCACTCCATTTTGCAAATATTTTCTGTGCTCAAACAGCTATGCGTCATCATTAACTGTGCAATATAGTATATAGATGGTAGAGACCTATAGTTGTCTATTATGGGACACTTAATGCTCTTTAAAAGTGACAAGTTGTGGGTGAACAAAGGTACTGTAATACATAGTCCAATTGTCAGCAATGGAGATCATATTATTTCAACCATTGGACAAAGATCTGATATGTCCAGGTTTAAGATCAAATCACCATTTTCAATCAGATGTGTTAATTGTAAATTGTTTATATAAGTTTCCTACATTTATCATAAAACATTTATAACAGAAAAAATATTTAACCCTTTGATCCAGGTGACCAAAAAAAAGTCATAAATGCATTTAATGTCAATCATAAGTCGTAATGTATATGAAGAATGAGGGCTATTTAAGTACTCGGATATTTCCTCCATTTCTTTTGGTCATAACATCCAAGGTCTCAGCGCTGTTGTGGTACAAGTTCTTTGTGAGTGAATGTGCCTGAAAAAGAAAAAGTTTGGAGTAATGTGCGTATTATACCTGCTAATAGTTATTTTTGTCCCTGATCAGAGTGCATACTGTTCATACTTAACAAATGATGACTTATGGACAAAGAGGAGATATGGGAGGAAGTTAGAAAGTTCCACATGTAGCTACTGAAGAATGCTAATAGCAGCACACAAAATTTCAGTTCCACAATAACCTGCACGTTCAGGAGCAGTCAAGTTTTACGTGTGAGGCTCTAGAACAGGCTTGTCCAACCCGCGGCCCGCGGGCCGCATGCGGCCCAGGTCGGCTAGTAATGCGGCCCAGTGCAATTTTTTATTTTTTAAGAAATTCTAAAGTTTCAAGTTACACTGCCAGCGCGCTTCACCCGCCCCATCCATTTTTTTTTTGCAGAGTACGGACACCACATGTGAAGTTGAGCCGGCCCCAGCAGGCTGTCAGCACATCCTGATTGGATTGCTGCCGCTGGAACCAGCACCAGCTCACGCCCTCTCCGCTGTCAGTCACAGTGTAGCCCTCCTCCGCTGCATAGCGGCACTCGTGACTGAGCAGCACGAGAGTAGAGGAGCCCAGTGGAGAAATTGTTTCTACAAGAGCTCGTAAGTGAGCCGGGGGGGGGGGTGTCTGAAGTCCGTGGCCGCGCCGCTGTACAGTGTCTGGGGGGAGGGGGGGGGGAAATCGGGATCTGAAGTCCGTGGCCGCGGCCCGCGCCGCTGTACAGTGTCCCGGGGGGGGAGGAGGTCTGAACCGCTGTACAGTGTCGGGGGAAGGGAGGGTCTGGTCTGAAGTCCAGCGCCACGCCGCAATACAGTGTCCGGGGGGTTTCTTGAGAGCTGGCATGGAGTTGATGTCCAGCGCTGCAGCAGTAAAATGAGGCCGGCGGTGTCTAAACTCCACAGTACAGATTGGTTCGGGGGGAGGGGGGTAACGAGGATGAAGTCAGGTGCCACTGCAGTACAATGTGTCCGGGAGGGGGGGTTTTGGGGTCCGCTGTCAGTCACAGTGTAGCCCTCCTCTACTGCATAGTGGCACACGTGACAGCAGCACGGAGCTCAGCCCAGCGGGAGAAATTTGTGGGCCCTTGAAGAAGCACAGTGTGGAGGGAGGGGGGGGGAGGGAGAGGAGGAGAGGAAGAGGACTACAGTGTGCGTGTGTGGGGGGTGCATTGGTGGCTGAGAAACAATGTCAAACATCTCACTAACTTCATTTCCAAGTAAGTTTAATATGTTAACTATGTTTTCTATGGTTTTTTTGGATGATCAGGTATCGTTACTGTTATTTTATTTTATGTGCGGCCCAAACCAAATTTTCATCTTCTAATGTGGCCCAGGGAAGGTGAAAGGTTGGTCACCCCTGCTCTAGAACAACATGTAGCAAACATGAACATCTAAACATTAACAGCAAAAATGAGTAGTGATGTGTGGCTCTTGTCTGAGTAATGCACGAAGATGACTGATAGGACAAAAGAAACTACCAAATTAAACAATGTTCATACAGTTTAACTCTTTTGAAAAGAACTCTAAAATAAAGTCTCATATAAAAGACCTACTATGGACTATAAATGCAAAAGTTTAAGAACCATAAAGACTGTGGCTATAATCATGGCAGAATTATGATCACATTATTTTGCATCTTAAACATCCATTTTAACGTACTTAATATGTTTTAGCTGCATAGCAAAATAAGTTTGGACTCATTACTGTAGTTTTTTTGGTTTTATTTTTATTTTTTTAAGACATATAAGGATTTCTTGTGGAATCCTACTGGAGTAAAGAAATATTTGTGCTTTAAATTGTGTAGTTGTAATTCTAAAAATTGTACAGGAAAACAGGGAAAATGCATTTTGTCAAAATTCCACCAAGTGATACTTTCATGAAAATAGGGAAAGCTCATTACTTTGCTTTAAACCGTGTCTAATTTTAGAGTAGTGAGATACAATCTATAGGTAAGAAGGGGTTTAGCTTAGCTACCCTGTTTTTGTGCATCACTTTCTCAGTATTCCATTACTTACAGCAGTGGTTCCCAAACTGTGTGCCTAAGCACCCTGGGGTGCCTTGAGGTACTTGCAGGGGTGCCTTGGGTTGGTGGTCCATGGCCAAATCAAATTATTTATGGTTAATAAAACAGGCCAACCAGTGCTAGTGGCAAACAATCATGATATATGTAGACAAACAAAAACAAATCCTGTCCCTTACCACATAACTGACCCTAAGGATGACAAATAAACACAATTTAATTAATTTAATATTTGTTTTTGAATTCCTCAATAAGGAACATTTGGCCTAGGGGTGCCTTGATAAATTTTTGATGGTCTAGGGCGCCGTGATTCAAAAAAGTTTAGTAACCACTGACTTACAGCATTATGTAGTTGCATATAGTCTTCAGGGCTCCAGTAAAAGTCTTGCCAGCCTCTGCAGTACCTCCCTCTGCTGGTAGATGTAGATCTGTGTGTCCCACAGCATATTAACTAACACGGCATCACTAACCTCGTCCAGCATGACATCTGTTTGGAGCTGGGGGCTCAATCTGCATTAAAAGACAGCAAAAAGGGCAAAACGAAGGACCAAATTCCAGCATAACCGAATATCACACAGACTGAGCTACGAGTCTGCCCTTTATGAAACAGTACACAGACATGAGTATATTGCTCACCTGAAGTATGGGACATCTATCATTTCACACCATGCTTGGGCCCTATTAACAGCAGGACCATCTGAATCTGTGCACTAAAAACACATTAAGACAATAACACGGTAACATCTGTTAACAGAAAGATACCAAACTATGCAGCTCTAAAGCTACATACAAACTGAAGTGTAATTAGAAAAGTCACTTGTAAGCCTAAGTATCTCACATTATATAGCAGTAGTAAACAGGGAATGTACGGTGAGGTAAAAGGCTGAGGAGGCGCTGGGTAGTACCAGAGACAGATTTACAACCATATATGAGCCAAAGGGTTCATATGGGCATTATACACAGGTGCAGCACATTATAATGCTGATAAATTGGGGAGTACTGAATAGAGATTGGCGGATAAGATAGGCACCTGCCATAGACTTTTGACTATAAAAATGATTTGAATAACACAAAGAAGATATTTCTAACATATTCTTTGTATTATTTATATATTTTCTATAATCAAACCTCTCGTGTATATGTTAGTATTACAGGAAAGGCTCTGCCTCACCTCACGTTACTGGTAGTAAACTACAATAATTAGCGCATACTGTATCTTAGATCATGTGTGTACAGTACTGGCTCCGGTCGGATAGGTAGATAAATGTGTGTCCAGTCAGTGACTCAAAATATGAAATAAATAAATGAAATGTAAAGTCCGGCTGCTAGAGTCCATTATTCTAATAATGATTAGTTAGTCAATATTAAATGCAATAAACCAATGTGTTTATTGTGAAAACAACAACTTTTCGAATCAGTGTGATTATTATTCAAGCTCACACTAATATGATGCCAAAGACACTCAAGGCGTGTATATTTCATATCGTGACCGTACACCCGAGAGTGTAATCTCTATCTTATAAAATGGTCCCTGTTGCGCCGAAATAGTTATATGCGAGATGATGTAGGGTGAAAAAAATAAGATTTTACTTACCGATAAATCTATTTCTCGTAGTCCGTAGTGGATGCTGGGACTCCGTAAGGACCATGGGGAATAGCGGCTCCGCAGGAGACAGGGCACAATAATAAAAGCTTAAGGATCAGGTGGTGTGCACTGGCTCCTCCCCCTATGACCCTCCTCCAAGCCTCAGTTAGGATACTGTGCCCGGACGAGCGTACATAATAAGGAAGGATATTGAATCCCGGGTAAGACTCATACCAGCCACACCAATCACACCGTACAACTCGTGATCTGAACCCAGTTAACAGTATGATAAACGCAAAGGAGCCTCTGAAAAGATGGCTCACAACAATAATAACCCGAATTTTTGTAACAATAACTATATACAAGTATTGCAGACAATCCGCACTTGGGATGGGCGCCCAGCATCCACTACGGACTACGAGAAATAGATTTATCGGTAAGTAAAATCTTATTTTCTCTGACGTCCTAGTGGATGCTGGGACTCCGTAAGGACCATGGGGATTATACCAAAGCTCCCAAACGGGCGGGAGAGTGCGGATGACTCTGCAGCACCGAATGAGAGAACTCCAGGTCCTCCTCAGCCAGGGTATCAAATTTGTAGAATTTAGCAAACGTGTTTGCCCCTGACCAAGTAGCTGCTCGGCAAAGTTGTAAAGCCGAGACCCCTCGGGCAGCCGCCCAAGATGAGCCCACTTTCCATGTGGAATGGGCTTTTACTGATTTTGGCTGTGGCAATCCTGCCACAGAATGTGCAAGCTGAATTGTACTACAAATCCAACGAGCAATAGTCTGCTTAGAAGCTTGTTGGGTGCATACAGGATAAACAGCGAGTCAGATTTTCTGACTCCAGCCGTCCTGGAAACATATATTTTCAAGGCCCTGACAACGTCAAGCAACTTAGAGTCCTCTAAGTCCCTAGTAGCCGCAGGTACCACAATAGGTTGGTTCATGTGAAATGCAGAAACCACCTTAGGTAGAAATTGAGGACGAGTCCTCAATTCCGCCCTGTCAGAATGAAAAATTAAGTAAGGGCTTTTATATGATAAAGCCGCCAATTCTGACACACGCCTGGCTGAAGCCAAGGCTAACAGCATCGACACCTTCCATGTGAGATATTTTAAGTCCACAGCGGAAAGTGGTTCAAACCAATGTGACTTTAGAAAACTCAACACAACATTGAGATCCCAAGGTGCCACTGGAGGCACAAAAGGAGGCTGTATGTGCAGCACCCCTTTTACAAATGTCTGAACTTCAGGTACTGAAGCCAGTTCTTTCTGGAAGAAAATCGACAGGGCCGAAATTTGAACCTTAATGGATCCTAATTTTAGGCCCATAGACAGTCCTGTTTGCAGGAAATGAAGGAAACGACCCAGTTGAAATTCCTCTGTAGGGGCCTTCTTGGCCTCACACCACGCAACATATTTACGCCAAATGCGGTGATAATGTTTTGCGGTTACGTCCTTCCTGGCTTTGACCAGAGTAGGGATGACTTCTTCTGGAATGCCTTTTTCCTTCAGGATCCGGCGTTCAACCGCCATGCCGTCAAACGCAGCCGCGGTAAGTCTTGGAACAGACAAGGCCCCTGCAGTAGCAGGTCCTTTCTTAGAGGTAGAGGCCACGGTTCGTCCGTGAGCATCTCTTGAAGTTCCGGGTACCAAGTCCTTCTTGGCCAATCCGGAACCACGAGTATAGTTCTTACTCCTCTCCTTCTTATGATTCTCAGTACTTTTGGTATGAGAGGCAGAGGAGGGAACACATACACTGACTGGTACACCCACGGCGTTACCAGAGCGTCCACCGCTATTGCCTGAGGGTCCCTTGACCTGGCGCAATATCTGTCCAGTTTTTTGTTTAGACGTGACGCCATCATGTCCACCTTTGGTTTTTCCCAACGGTTTACAATCAGGTGGAAGACTTCTGGGTGAAGTCCCCACTCTCCCGGGTGAAGGTCGTGTCTGCTGAGGAAGTCTGCTTCCCAGTTGTCCACTCCCGGAATGAACACTGCTGACAGTGCTATCACATGATTTTCCGCCCAGCGAAGAATCCTTGCAGCTTCTGCCATTGCCCTCCTGCTTCTCGTGCCGCCCTGTCTGTTTACGTGGGCGACTGACGTGATGTTGTCCGATTGGATCAACACCGCCTGACCCTGAAGCAGAGGTTTTGCTTGACTTAGGGCATTGTAAATGGCCCTTAGTTCCAGAATGTTTATATGAAGAGATGTTTCCATGCTTGACCACAAGCCCTGGAAATTCCTTCCCTGTGTGACTGCTCCCCAGCCTCTCAGGCTGGCATCCGTGGTTACCAGGATCCAATCCTGAATGCCAAATCTGCGGCCCTCTAGTAGATGAGCACTCTGCAGCCACCACAGGAGAGACACCCTTGTCCTTGGCGACAGGGTTATCCGCTGATGCATCTGAAGATGCGATCCGGACCATTTGTCCAGTAGATCCCACTGAAACGTTCTTGCATGGAATCTTCCGAATGGAATCGCTTCGTAAGAAGCCACCATTTTTCCCAGGACCCTCGTGCACTGATGCACTGAGACCTGGCCCGGTTTTAGGAGGTTCCTGACTAGCTCGGATAACTCCCTGGCCTTCTCCTCCGGGAGAAACACCTTCTTCTGGACTGTGTCCAGAATCATTCCTAGGAACAGTAGACGTGTCGTTGGAATCAGCTGCGATTTTGGAATATTTAGAATCCACCCGTGCTGACGTAACACTACCTGAGATAGTGCCACTCCGACTTCTAACTGTTCCCTGGACCTTGCCCTTATCAGGAGATCGTCCAAGTAAGGGATAATTAAGATGCCTTTTCTTCGTAGAAGAATCATCATTTCGGCCATTACCTTGGTAAAGACCCGAGGTGCCGTGGACAATCCAAACGGCAGCGTCTGAAACTGATAATGACAGTTTTGTACTACAAACCTGAGGTACCCTTGGTGAGAAGGGTATATTGGGACGTGGAGATAAGCATCTTTGATGTCCAGAGACACCATATAGTCCCCTTCTTCCAGGTTCGCTATCACTGCTCTGAGTGACTCCATCTTGAATTTGAACCTTTTTATGTAAGTGTTCAAGGATTTCAGATTTAAAATTGGTCTCACCGAGCCGTCCGGCTTCGGTACCACAAACAGCGTGGAATAATACCCCTTTCCCTGTTGTAGGAGGGGTACCTTGATTATCACCTGCTGGGAATACAGCTTGTGAATGGCTTCCAAAACTGCCTCCCTGTCGGAGGGAGACTTTGGTAAAGCAGACTTCAGGAACCGACGAGGGGGAAACGCCTCGAATTCCAGTTTGTACCCCTGCGATACTACCTGTAGAATCCAGGGATCCACTTGCGAGTGAGCCCACTGCGCGTTGAAATTCTTGAGACGGGCCCCCACCATGTCTGAGTCTGCTTGTAAAGCCCCAGCGTCATGCTGAAGACTTGGCAGAAGCAGGGGAGGGCTTCTGCTCCTGGGAAGCGGCTGCATGGTGCAGTCTTTTTCCTCTTCCTCTGCCCCGGGGCAGAAAAGAGTGGCCTTTTGCTCGCTTGTACTTATGGGAACGAAAGGACTGAGTTTGAAAAGACGGTGTCTTTTTCTGCTGATGTGAAGTGACCTGGGGTAAAAAGGTGGATTTTCCAGCCGTTGCCGTGGCCACCAGGTCCGATAGACCAGCCCCAAATAACTCCTCCCCTTTATACGGCAATACTTCCATGTGCCGTTTGGAATCCGCATCCCCTGACCACTGTCGCGTCCATAATGCTCTTCTGGCAGAGATGGACATAGCACTTACTCTTGATGCCAGGTTGCAAATATCCCTCTGTGCATCACGCATATATAGCAATGCATCCTTTAAATGTTCTATAGTTAACAAAATATTGTCCCTATCCAGGGTATCAATATTCTCAGTCAGGGAATCCGACCATGCGACTCCAGCACTGCACATCCAGGCTGAGGCGATTGCTGGTCGCAGTATAACACCAGTATGTGTGTATATACTTTTTAGGATATTTTCCAGCCTTCTATCAGCTGGTTCTTTGAGGGTGGCCGTATCAGGAGACGGTAACGCTACTTGTTTAGATAAACGTGTGAGCGCCTTATCTACCCTAGGGGGTGTTTCCCAACGCGCCCTAACCTCTGGCGGGAAAGGATATAGTGCTAATAATTTATTAGAAATTAGCAGTTTTTTATCGGGGGAAACCCCCGCTTTATCACACACCTCATTTAATTCATCTGACTCAGGAAAAACTATTGGTAGTTTTTTCACACCCCACATAATACCCTTTTTTGTGGTACTTGTAGTGTCAGAAATGTTCAATGCCTCCTTCATTGCCGTGATCATGTAACGTGTGGCCCTACTGGACATTACGTTTGTCTCGTCACCGTCGACACTAGACTCAGTATCTGTGTCTGGGTCTGTGTCGACTCACTGAGGTAACGGGCGTTTTAGGGCCCCTGACGGTGTCTGAGACGCCTGGACAGGCACTAATTGATTTGCCGGCTGTCTCATGTCGTCAACAGTTTTTTGCAAAGTGCTGACATTATTACTTAATTGTTTAAATACAATCATCCAGTCAGGTGTCGACTCCCTAGGGGGTGACATCACTAACACAGGCAACTGCTCCGCCTCCACATCATTTTCCTCCTCATACATGTCGACACACGCGTACCGACACACAGCACACACACCGGGAATGCTCTGATAGAGGACAGGACCCCACTTAGCCCTTTGGAGAGACAGAGGGAGAGTCTGCCAGCACACACCCAGCGCTATATATATATATATATATACAGGGATAACCTTATATAAGTGTTACTCCCTTATAGCTGCTGTTTATATCGTTATTTGCTGCCAAAAGTGCCCCCCCTTCTCTTTTTTACCCTGATTCTGAAGCAGGACTGCAGGGGAGAGTCAGGGAGCCGTCCTTCCAGCGGAGCTGTGAGGGAAAATGGCGCTTGTGTGCTGAGGAGATAGGCTCCGCCTTCACGACGTCCTTATCTCCCGCTTTTTTGTGTAAAAATGGCAGGGGTTAAAATACATCCATATAGCCCAGGAGCTATATGTGATGTATTCTTTTTGCCACCTAAGGTATATTCTGTTATATTGCGTCTCAGGGCGCTCCCCCCCCCAGCGCCCTGCACCCTCAGTGACCGGAGTGTGAAGTGTGCTGAGAGCAATGGCGCACAGCTGCGGTGCTGTGCGCTACCTTAGTCTGAAGACAGGATGTCTTCTGCCGCCGATTTCACCGGACCTCTTCGTCTTTTCTGGCTCTGTAAGGGGGACGGCGGCGCGGCTCCGGTGACCCATCCAGGCTGTACCTGTGATCGTCCCTCTGGAGCTAATGTCCAGTAGCCTAAGAAGACCAATCCACTCTGCACGCAGGTGAGTTCGCTTCTTCTCCCCTTAGTCCCACGATGCAGTGAGCCTGTTGCCAGCAGGACTCACTGAAAATAAAAAACCTAAACTAAACTTTTATTCTAAGCAGCTCAGGAGAGCCACCTAGATTGCACCCTTCTCGGCCGGGCACAAAAATCTAACTGAGGCTTGGAGGAGGGTCATAGGGGGAGGAGCCAGTGCACACCACCTGATCCTTAAGCTTTTATTATTGTGCCCTGTCTCCTGCGGAGCCGCTATTCCCCATGGTCCTTACGGAGTCCCAGCATCCACTAGGACGTCAGAGAAATAGTCCTGTTCATGTTCTTTGAAAAGAACATCATTGCACCAGTCATCTTTGTTGAGGATGGATGTCAAGTCCTGTGAATTATGTAGTAATTTAAATTTTTTTGTAATAATTCTGTCAGAAATGTGTATGTCTGTCAGCGAGCCAGGGGTGCGCTGCTGTCAGCGAGCCAGGGGTGCGCTGCTGTCAGCGAGCCAGGGGTGCGCTGCTGTCAGCGAGCCAGGGGTGCGCTGCTGTCAGCGAGCCAGGGGTGCGCTGCTGTCAGCGAGCCAGGGGTGCGCTGCTGTCAGCGAGCCAGGGGTGCGCTGCTGTCAGCGAGCCAGGGGTGCGCTGCTGTCAGCGAGCCAGGGGCAGGGGTGCACTGCTGTCAGCGAGCCAGGGGCAGAGGTGTGCTGCTGTCAGCGAGCCAGGGGCAGAGGTGCGCTGCTGTCAGCGAGCCAGGGGCAGAGGTGCGCTGCTGTCAGCGAGCCAGGGGCAGGGGTGCGCTGCTGTCAGCGAGCCAGGGGTGCGCTGCTGTCAGCGAGCCAGGGGTGCGCTGCTGTCAGCGAGCCAGGGGCAGGGGTGTGCTGCTGTCAGCGAGCCAGGGGCAGAGGTGCGCTGCTGTCAGCGAGCCAGGGGCAGAGGTGCGCTGCTGTCAGCGAGCCAGGGGCAGAGGTGCGCTGCTGTCAGCGAGCCAGGGGCAGAGGTGCGCTGCTGTCAGCGAGCCAGGGGCAGAGGTGCGCTGCTGTCAGCGAGCCAGGGGCAGAGGTGCGCTGCTGTCAGCGAGCCAGGGGCAGAGGTGCGCTGCTGTCAGCGAGCCAGGGGCAGAGGTGCGCTGCTGTCAGCGAGCCAGGGGCAGGCTTCTATCTGTGAGTAGTGTCTCTGTGAATGATGCTAGTGTTTACAGTTGTGGGTGATACAGCTGTGGCTCTGTAATGGGGTTTTGGTGACAGTTGGATGTAGTTCATCAATTTTATTGTTATTGCACCCGGACAGTTATTCAAGCATGTATGTAAACAAACAGTACATACACACACACACATTTTATTATTATACGAGTGTATAAAATACACTATATGGACAAAAGTATTACAGTGACTGTAATGACATTGTATTCAAATACACATACTTTTATATGACGTTGGTCCCCCTTTTGCAGCTATAACATAGTCCAATCTTCTTTGCACAAGATTTTGGAGTGTTTCTGTGGGAATTTGTGCCCATTCATCCTGTAGAGCATTTATGAGGTCAGGCATTGATATTGGACGAGTAGGTCTGGCTCGCAATCTCCATTCCAGTTCATCTCAAAGGTGCTCGATGGGGTTGAGGTCCTGGATCTTGTGTAGGCCAGTCAAGTTCTTACACACCAAACTCATCAAACCATGGGGTAAATCTACTATAATGGGAGTTCTATTTAGGTTGGGATGTTGCCCATAGCAACCAATCAGATTCCAGGTATTATCTTCTAGAAGGTGCTAGATAAATGAGAAGTAGAATCTGTTTGGTTGCTATGGGCAACATCCAATCTTAAAAAGAATTCCCATCTTAGTAAATTTACCCCTATGCCTTTATAGTCCTTGCTTTGTACACTGGGGCACAGTCATGTTGGAATAGAAAAGGACCTTCCCCAAACTATTGCTACAAAGTTAGAAGCATAGTATTGTTCAAAATGTCTTGGTATGCTGAAGCATTAAGATTGCCCTTCACAGGAGATAAGGGGTCTAGCACAAACCCTGAAAAACAGCCCCATACCATTATCCCTTCTCCACCAAACTTCACAATTTGCTCAATGCAGTCAGGCAGGTAACGTTCTCCCATCATCTGCCAAACCCAGACTCGCTCATCTACTGACAAACATTATTTGTCACTCCACAGAACACGTTTCCACTGCTCCACAGTCCGGTGTTGTCGTGCTTTACACCACTCCATCCGACGCTTGGCATTGGACTTGGCGATAGGAGCCTTGCATGCAGCTGCTCAGCCATGGAACCCATTCCATTAAGCACCCACCGCACAGTTCTTGTGCTTACATTAATGCTAGTGGAAGTTCAGAACTCTTCAGCTATGGAATCAGCATAGCGTTGGAGACTTTTACACACCATGCGCCTTAGCTGTAGTTGACCCCGCTCTGCAATTTTACATGGTCTTCCGCTTCTTGGCTTAGTTACTGTTCTTCCTAAACGCTTCCACTTTCTAATAATATCACTTGCAGTTGGCCGTGGAATATCCAGCAGGGATAAAATTTCATGAACAATCTTACTGCAAAGGTGGCATCCTGTCACAGTACCACGCTTGAAGTCACTAAGATCTTCAGAATGACCCATTTTGTATCATAAATGTTTGCAAATGGAGACTGCATGGCTAGGTGCTTGATTATATACACCTGTGGCAAAAGGTCTGATTGAAACACTTGAATTATTTAATAACTAACAGGTGTGGCCAAATACTTTTGTCCATATAGTGTATGTGTATCTATATACAGTAGTATACTTTGTACATATTGTATTTTCAAAACAAAACATAATGTGCACATTAGAAGGTAATATATACATACACAGTCCACCACCATCTTGCCTAGTTCTCTTGCTCCGACCACAGTCTTCATCATCTCCCATGGATTAGATGGTCTGAACACATCAACAGAACTGACCTGTATCTGTGGAGGCTTCCCAGTGCCCAGTGAAACCACCACACTTAATTTCTTTACCTGCTCGCCCCTACCCTGCAGAAAACAAAACATTATAAGTCAATATTATTCAACTGTTTATAGTGTTTCAATAAAACTGATAGAATTGATTTAATTTTGAGTTATTTATGGAATATAGAGAATAGACGCCCGCATAGCAGAAATTACTAGGCTGGTCTTCCCAAGTGAGAATACAAAACTTGGGATTCACATCTTAACAACTAAAACCTGTCTGTTTAGTAAGAGAGTTCTAATAACATGGCTGTGATTCTGGCGAGTCTGCCTGCATTTTTAAGTGGCATTCATTTAAAAGGCAAATCCAGGCTAAATGATTTCTGCATTAAAAATACGGTCTATTGCATAAGCCCCATATTCTATACAGTAGTCATACTTTTCTCATATGCACAACATACATGGTAAAGTTGGAATATGACAAAGGAACATCAAGTTCTACCTTTCAGAAATGTGTTTACCCAGAGGAAGGCAAAATAAAACCCACAGGAGGGATCTATTCTTTCCTGACCCCATAAATGCAATCAGAATCAACTGTATTGGCCAGGTATACATGCGTATACTAGGAATTTGTTTCCAGTTTCCAAAGCATCAGCCAGGTATTCACATAGAATGGGAAATCTTATAATTTCCTGAAATCAATTACCCCCATAATGACCTCTACTAATTATTGTTACAATTTGCTCTCACAACCGCATGTTTGTGTACTCACCTACAATATATTTCTGTATCGCATCCCTATTCATATACTTTACCCACACTAGAATCCAGACTCACAATTCTATACATTTCTTGAGGCAGACTTTGGTTACTTTGAAAGATTAGGATTACATTAATTTTTTTATAATCTTTTGGTACTGCTCTGGTGATGAGGAAAATCCATAAATATAGGAAACACTGGTCTAGCTATTACAGAAATTAGTTCCTTCAGAACACATGGGTGGATGCTGTCGGGGTCAGGTGCTTTACCTGGCTTGTTTAGGTATAAATGGACCTCCCCCCATGTTAGACAAGTAACATTTAATATCGTCCATAGGCTATTACTATTTTCTTTGAGAACACAGACTTTATTATTATTATTTTTATTACATTTCTTTTTCTTGCATTATGTACTTGAAATGTGTTTTTGGGTTAGACAATCCTGAATTGCTTTATTGAATTTTGAACATTCCTTATATTTCCATAATACATGTTCTGTTCCCTGCAAGATTTAACAATGAACTTGTTCTAATTTCCTCCTTGTGGCTTTCATACCACATTGGTTTAACTATATAAAATACATAACAAATGGTATTATGTGGGTAGTTAGAATTATCAACGAGAAATACAAAATTTCTTTGCTACCCTTTAAACTTATATTAATTGAATTTCAGTACAAAAATGTATGCTAGGTGGTTTATAATAAAGCCCAATCTGTACTTTACAGGGGTCTCCATATCTAGTCATGAATGAGGCAATTCAGTGCAATAGGACTTTGATAAGCATTCTGGAATAGCACATCGCAACCACCAACAATTACTATTTTGCCTCGCAATCCATAGGTGTGCACTGGAAACACTGGTGATGTTGGGCTACCATAATATATGTCAAAGTGCGCATAGGAACAAACATTTCATTGAACTCCATCAGCTTCAAAGATTGTACGTGTCAAACAATTTTTTACATTTAGAAAAAACCCTCTCCTGTCTTGTCCTTAATACCATCTAGTAGAAAACAATCCTCACCTGACGCTTCATGCAGGTATTGTAGTCATGTATCTCGCTCATTGTATCTAAAGTGGGATTGTTGGAAAGCAGCCCACCATCCAGGAAACGGCCCATGGGGCGAAAGTATGTGGGAGCAGCACCGCTGGACCGTGCAGCACGCCACACCAATTGCTCTGTGATCAGAAAAACAGAGAGAGAAAAAAGACAGGAAAAGAGAGAAGCAGAGAAAGAAGAAAGAATGTAGAGTGTGAATTAAGAGAAGCGGCATTAAAGGACATAAACACAGTAAGGTTAGAGTAAGACAATCCAGGACAGCTATACGCACTGGTTGGAATATTTCTTAATGTATTGGGGATAAGCTTCAATCTATGCATTAAATGTGCATTTAAAAGTGCCTGGACATTGGAAACCAATTAGTGGAAGGAACTAGAACTAAGTGAAACTACTATCAGCACACTTTCCCAGTAACAAGCAGAGAGTCCAACACCTGGAATGTGACTGAGTGGGACAGCGGGAAGAGTATCTGGTGGGACACTACTCATACCTTCCCAGGGTATTTCTAAGCTCTGTCCTCCCTCACACTGTTCACCTGCAGATGATAAGCAGAAATTGTACAACATGAATGCTGGAGGAACAACAAATGATTTACTGCCTCTTCATCTCCATTTAGGGTCTGAACTGTGGACGTGACATAAACGTATTATGCAGGCACTAACTGAAGGTTAATTAAGGAGAATAGTCTAAATCTGTATTAGAGTAGTAGGGGTTATGGTCTTAGGGATAGGGTATTAGGGTATCCGGACTCCAGGTTGACACCACTTAGGTCGACACGAAAAGGTTGACATGGAAAAAGGTCGATATGAGTTTTTCACATTTTCTTTTATTTCTCTTACGTCCTAGAGGATACTGGGGACTCCAAAAGGACCATGGGTTATAGACGGGATCCGCAGGAGCTTGGGCACACTGAAAAGACTTTGACTGGGTGTAAACTGGCTCCTCCCTCTATGCCCCTCCTCCAGACCCCAGTTAGACTTTGTGCCCAGGAGTGACTGGACACTCATGAGGGGAGCGCTATTGAGTTTCTCTAGAAAAGACCTTTGTTAGGTTTTTTTATTTTCAGGGAGACCTGCTGGCTACAGGCTCCCTGCATCGAGGGACTGAGGGGAGAGAAGCAGACCTACTTTTACTTAGTTAAGGGATCTGCTTCTTAGGCTACTGGACCACATTAGCTCCAGAGGGTTCGATCACTTGGTGCGCCTAGCTGCTTGTTCCCGGAGCCGCGCCGTCACCCCCCTCACAGAAGCCAGAAGAAAGAAGCCGGGTGAGTATGTGAAGATCCGAAGACATCAGACGGCAGAAGACTTTAGTAACGAGGTGGTAGCGCTGCGCTCTATGCTCCCACACACTTCCCCAACGGCACTTGCGGGTGCAGGGCGCTGGGGGCGCGCCCTGGGCAGCATGTTACTGGGTCTTTTGAGGCTGGCAGAAGGCATTTACCCCCGCCAGCATTTCAATGGCAAATTTTAGCGGGTCTGAAGCGCGCCAGGAAGGGGCGGGGCTTAGCCGCACAGCTCACCAGCGCCATTTTCTCTCATCCACAGCCGCTGCATGAGACGCTGGCCCGGGACCTCCAATTCAAGTAAAAGGGAGCAAATCAGGGGGAAGGGGGGGGGGCACAGATATTTGGTGCACATATATATATATATATATATATATATATTGTTTACAGCAGCGCTTTCCACATATATCGTTTGGTGGGATATATGGGCGCTGGGGTGTGAGCTGGCATACTCCCTCTGTGTTTTCTCTAACCGTGCTTCCTTGTGGGTCTGTCCCCTGGCTGAGACAGTGTGTGTGTGTTGGTGTGTCGGTACTCTGTGTCGGCATGTCTGAAGCTGAGTGTTACTCCCCGGAGGAGGTGGCTGGGGGCGCAGATACGGGTCTGGAGATGGCTCTGTCGGCGCAGCTGACACCTGATTTGCTTACGATGTTAAGTGCTCTTAATACAAATGTGGCCTCATTGTCTAAGAGATTGTATAAATCGGAATCTCAGACACAAGTGTGAAGAAAATCCATGGAGGATGCTTTGTCTCAGGTGCAGGCCCCGTCAGGGGCGTAAAAGCGTTCGTTTACCCAGATGGTAGATACGGATACCGACACGGATTCTGATTCCGATGTCGACTTCACTGAGGCTACCTTACACCCAAGGCTAGTTAAGAGTATTCAGTACATGATTGTGGCTATTAAAGATGTTTTACGTATCTCTGAGGAACCTGCGGTGCAGGAAACAAGGATTTGTTTATTTAAAGGGAAAAAACCTGAGGTGAAGTTTCCCCACTCTCATGAAATGAATACTCTTTGTGAAAAGGCTTGGGAGTCGCCGGACAAGAGGTGGCAGATTCCCAAAAGAATTTTCATGGCGTATCCTTTCCCCTCTGATGACAGGGACAAATGGGAGTCGTCTCCGAATGTCGACAAGGCTCTTTCTTGGTTGTCTAAGAAGGTGGCGCTTCCGTCTCCTGACACGGCAGCTCTCAAGAATCCGGCGGATCGCAAGCTGGAGACGTCTCTGAAGGCCATTTTCGCTAATACGGGTGCATTGCTCAGACCTGCTGTGGCGTCGGTATGGGTGAGTAGTGCTATTGCTAAATGGGCTGAGAATTTAGCTTCTGATATGGATACCGTTGATAAAGATAATGGGGGTAATTCCAAGTTGATCGCAGCAGGATTTTTGATAGCAATTGGGCAAAACCATGTGCACTGCAGGGGAGGCAGATATAACATGTGTAGAGAGAGTTAGATTTGTGTGGGTTATTTTGTTTCTGTGCAGGGTAAATACTGGCTGCTTTATTTTTACACTGCAAATTAGATTGCAGATTGAACACACCCCACCCAAATCTAACTCTCTCTGCACATGTTATATCTGCCTCCCTGCAGTGCACATGGTTTTGCCCAATTGCTATCAAAAATCCTGCTGCGATCAACTTGGAATTACCCCCAATGTTCTTTTGACTCTTGGTTATATCAAGGACGCTGCAGATTACCTAAAGGATGCAGCGAGGGATGTTGGTCTCTTGGGATCAAGAGCCCATGCCATGGCGATCTCGGCTAGGAGGGCGCTGTGGATCCATCAATGGAATGCTGATGCCGACTCCAAGAAAGCTATGGAAGCTCTCCCTTTCAAAGGTAGTGTCTTGTTTGGTGACGGCTTGGCTGACCTGGTGTCTACCGCGACTGCGGGTAAGTCATCTTTTCTTCCTCATGTTCCTACACAGCAGAAAAAGGCACCACATCAACAAATGCAGTCCTTTCGTCCACATAAATACAAGCGGGGTAAAGGTTCGTCCTTCCTCGCTTCAAAGGGTAAAGGACGGGGAAGAAAGTCGCCTGCAGTATCAGGCGCACAGGACCAAAGGTCCTCCCCTGCCTCTACCAAGTCCACCGCATGACGCTGGGGCTCCCCTGGGGGAGTCCGGACCGGTGGGGGGCCGTCTGCAGCTCTTCAGTCAGGTCTGGGTTCAATCAGGCCTGGATCCTTGGGTTCTAGAAATAGTGTCTCAGGGATACAGGCTGGAGTTTCAGGAGATGCCCCCTCACCGCTTTTTCATTTCGGCCTTGCCAATGTCCCTTCCGGACAGGGCGGTCGTGAAGGCAGCAATACAAAAGTTGTGTCAACAGAGGGTCATTGTTCCCGTTCCCCCGTCCCAACGGCGGGAGGGGTTCTACTCGAGCCTCTTTGTTGTTCCGAAGCCGGACGGTTCGGTCAGACCTATTCTGAACCTAAAATCCCTCAATCCTTACTTGAAAGTTTTCAAGTTCAAGATGGAATCTTTTCGGGCTGTGATTTCCAGCCTAGAAGGGGGGGGGGGGGGGGATTTTATGGCGTCAGTAGATAGAAAGGATGCCTACTTACACGTCCCGATTTATCCTCCGCATCAAGCTTTCCTCAGGTTTGCGATACAGGATTGTCTTTACCAATTTCAGACGTTGCCGTTTGGTGAAAATCCTCAGGGTCGTGGAAAGCCCAAAGTCATGGCGGAAATTATAATTCTCCTTTGCAAACAAGGGGTTACAATTATCCCGTACTTGGACAATCTCCTGATAAAGGCGAGGTCCAAGGAAAAATTGTTAAGAAATGTGGAAGTGTCTGTCGATTCTGCGACAACACGGTTGGGTTCTAAATTTACCTAAGTCTCAGTTGATTCCGACCACTCGGCTTCCCTTTCAGGGCATGATTCTGGATACGGAGTTACAGAGAGTGTTTCTTTCAGAAGACAAGGTTCTGGAACTACAGACAATTGTCAGGGAACTTCTGAGGCTGACAAGTGCGTCGATTCATCAGTGTACTCGAGTTCTGGGGAAAATGGTTGCAGCGTACGAAGCCATTCCGTTTGGCAGGTTTCATGCCCGGGTGTTTCAGTGGGATCTGCTGAGCAAATGGTCTGGGTCTCTCTCACCTGCACATGCACCGGAAAATAAGCCTATCTTCCAGGGCCAGGATTTCTCTCCTGTGGTGGCTGCAAAGTTCTCACCATCTAGAAGGGCGCCGATTCGGAATCCAGGACTGGGTCCTACTGACAACAGATGCAAGTCTCCGAGGCTGGGGCGCAGTCACCCAAGGAAGAAATTTCCAGGGGAAATGGTCAGACCAGGAATCTTGTCTCCACATAAATGTCCTCGAGTTAAGAGCCATTTACAACGGCCTGTTTCAAGCAAAGAGCCTTCTTCAGGGTCGACCTGTACCGATCCAGTCGGACAACATAACAGCGGCGGCGCATGTAAACCGTCAAGGCGGAACAAAAAGCAGGGCGGCTATGGTGGAGGCCACAAGAATTCTTCGCTGGGCGGAACAGCATGTGAACGCTCTGTCAGCAGTTTTCATCCCGGGAGTGGACAACTGGGAAGCAGACTTCCTCAGCAGACACGATCTCCATCCGGGCGAGTGGGCTCTTCACCCAGAGGTATTTGCAGAAGTAACGAAGCATTGGGGAGTTCCTCTGGTAGACATGATGGCGTCTCGCCTCAACAAGAAGCTTCCGAGGTATTGTTCCAGGTCAAGGGACCCTCAAGCCAGTGCAGTGGACGCCCTAGTGACTCCGTGGGTGTTTCAGTCAGTATGTGTGTTCCCACCACTTCCTCTCATTCCAAAGGTGCTGGGAATTATACGACGAGCAAAGGTTTGGGCGATTCTCGTAGGTCCAGATTGGGCGCGCAGGGCCTGGTATCCGGATCTTCAGGAGTTATTGATGGAAGATCCTTGGCCGCTTCCTCTAAGAGAGGACCTGTTACTGCAGGGGCCATGCGTGTTTCCTGACATACCGCGGCTGCGTTTGACGGCATGGAAGTTGAGCGCCAGATCTTAGCTCGAAAAGGTATTCCTGGGGAGGTCATCCCCACTCTCCTTAAGGCTAGGAAGGAGGTTACGGCGAAACATTATCACCGTATTTGGAGAAAATATATTTTGTGGTGTGAAACCAAAACTGCTCCTGCGGAGGAATTTCACTTGGGTCGGTTTCTCCATTTTTTGCAGGCAGGCGTCGATGCAGGCCTGAAATTGGGTTCCATCAAAGTGCAGATTTCGGCTTTATCTATTTTCTTTCAAAAGGAATTGGCAGTCCTTCCAGAGGTTCAGACTTTTTGTTAAGGGAGTGCTGCATATCCTTCCTCCGTTTGTGCCGCCTGTGGTGCCGTGGGATCTTGAAGTGGTGTTGCAGTTTCTTATGTCTCCCTGGTTTGAACCTTTACGTAAGGTGGAGTTGAAGTTTCTCACTTGGAAGGTAGTCATACTTTTGGCTCTGGCGTCTGCCAGGCGAGTGTCAGAGTTGGCGGCCTTATCTCACAAGAGTCCTTATTTGATCTTCCATTCAGATAGAGCAGAATTGAGGACTCGTCAACAATTTCTGCCGAAGGTGGTTTCTTCGTTTCACATTAACCAACCTATTATGGTGCCTGTGGCTACGGATGCTGTGGCAGTTCCAAGGTCTCTTGATGTTGTAAGAGCTTTGAAAATTTACATCGCCAGAACGGCTTTTACCAGGAAAACAGAGGCTCTGTTTGTCCTGTATGCTTCCAACAAGATTGGAAATCCTGCTTCCAAGCAGACTATTGTACGCTGGATTTGTAATACGATCATTCTTCGGCTGGGTTGCCGTTGCCGAAGTCAGTAAAGGCCCATTCTACCAGGAAGGTGGGCTCATCTTGGGCGGCTGCCCGTGAGGTCTCGGCACTTCAACTTTGCCGAGCAGCTACATGGTCGGGTTCAAACACTTTTGCTAAGTTCTATAAGTTTGATACCCTGGCTGAGGAGGACCTCATGTTTGCTCAATCGGTGCTGCAGAGTCGTCCGCACTCTCCCACCCGTTCTGGAGCTTTGGTATAGACCCCATGGTCCTTTTGGAGTCCCCAGCATCCTCTAGGACAGGGGTGACCAACCTTTCACCTTCCCTGGGCCACATTAGAAGATGAAAATTTGGTTTGGGCCGCACATAAAATAAAATAACAGTAACGATACCTGATCATCCAAAAAAACCATAGAAAACATAGTTAACATATTAAACTTACTTGGAAATGAAGTTAGTGAGATGTTTGACATTGTTTCTCAGCCACCAATGCACCCCCCCCCACACGCACACTGTAGTCCTCTTCCTCTCCTCCTCTCCCTCCCCCCCCCTCCCTCCACACTGTGCTTCTTCAAGGGCCCACAAATTTCTCCCGCTGGGCTGAGCTCCGTGCTGCTGTCACGTGTGCCACTATGCAGTAGAGGAGGGCTACACTGTGACTGACAGCGGACCCCAAAACCCCCCCTCCCGGACACATTGTACTGCAGTGGCACCTGACTTCATCCTCGTTACCCCCTCCCCCCGAACCAATCAGTACTGTGGAGTTTAGACACCGCCGGCCTCATTTTACTGCTGCAGCGCTGGACATCAACTCCATGCCAGCTCTCAAGAAACCCCCCGGACACTGTATTGCGGCGTGGCGCTGGACTTCAGACCAGACCCTCCCTTCCCCCGACACTGTACAGCGGTTCAGACCTCCTCCCCCCCCGGGACACTGTACAGCGGCGCGGGCCGCGGCCACGGACTTCAGATCCCGATTTCCCCCCCCCTCCCCCCAGACACTGTACAGCGGCGCGGCCACGGACTTCAGACACCCCCCCCCCCGGCTCACTTACGAGCTCTTGTAGAAACAATTTCTCCACTGGGCTCCTCTACTCTCGTGCTGCTCAGTCACGAGTGCCGCTATGCAGCGGAGGAGGGCTACACTGTGACTGACAGCGGAGAGGGCGTGAGCTGGTGCTGGTTCCAGCGGCAGCAATCCAATCAGGATGTGCTGACAGCCTGCTGGGGCCGGCTCAACTTCACATGTGGTGTCCATACTCTGCAAAAAAAAAAAAAAAAAAAAAAATGGATGGGGCGGGTGAAGCGCGCTGGCAGTGTAACTTGAAACTTTAGAATTTCTTAAAAAATAAAAAATTGCACTGGGCCGCATTACTAGCCGACCTGGGCCGCATGCGGCCCGCGGGCCGCGGGTTGGACAAGCCTGCTCTAGGACGTAAGAGAAAATAGGATTTTAGTACCTACCGGTAAATCCTATTCTCCTAGTCCGTAGAGGATGCTGGGCGCCCTTCCCAGTGCGGACTGTTACTTGCAGTGTATTATTACTGCTTAAATTTGTTTACACGCGGGTTGTGTATTAGTTATATTCAGCTTGTTGCGGTTATTCATTCATACTGTTATCTGGTTTCCTGATACTCCGGTTGTACGGTATGTTTGTGGTGTGGGCTGGTTGTTTCTCGCCTTAGTTTAAACAAAAATCCTTTCCTCGAAATGTCCGTCTCTCCTGGGCACAGTTCCTATAACTGAGGTCAGGAGGAGGGGCATAGAGGGAGGAGCCAGCTCACACCCAGTCAAAGTCTTTTCAGTGTGCCCAAGCTCCTGTGGATCCCGTCTATACCCCATAGTCCTTTTGGAGTCCCCAGCATCCTCTACGGACTAGGAGAAAAGGATTTACCGGTAGGTACTAAAATCCTATTTTTTAAAAACTTTTTCATACTTTACGATCCACGTGGACCACAATTGGGAACGGTAACCTGTGCTGAGCGCAGCGAGGCACCTTGCCCGAAGCATGGTGTGCTAAGCGAGCCATGCGAGGGGACACGGTGCACTAATTGGGGTTCCCGGTCACATTACGGAGACAACGACACCAAAAAAACATTAAAAACTAATTTCGACCTATTTCAGGTGTCGATCTAAGATGTGTCGACCACTTGGTGTTGACCTTGCGTCCCAGACCCGGTATTAGAATTGTTTTAGCGGTTTGGGGTGAGGGTATTAGGGTTACTTTGGGGGATGGGGTTTGGGCATTAGGGATAGGGTATTATGTATAGAATATTAGGGTTGGTTTATCAGTTTGGCTTAAGGTATTAGGATTAGGGGTTATGATTACGTAGAGGTTTGGGTTAGGTTAGGGTCAGAGGTTAGTGTATTTGGGCCAGGAATAGAGTATTAGGGTTGAGGATTAGAGTGAGCAGATTGCTATAGTTACACACAATGTGTCAGTAAGCCCATGCTATACAGGGGAGGCTGCTATAGATACACACAATGGGGCAGACGTACTAAGCCTTGGAGAGAGATAAAGCAGAGAGTGACAAAGCACCAACCAATCAGCTCCCAACTGTCAATTCTCAAACACAGCCTAAAACAAGACAAGAGCTGACCAGGCAACACCCCGTCCCTCCCACTCATCACCTCCCAAGGCACAGCATAATCTACCCCCGTACGTCAGTAAGCCAGTGCTATACAGGGTAGGTTGCTATAGGTACACTTAAGGCCCATACACTTGCCGATAAAATGAGCGACGTCGCTCATTTCCCCCCTCCCTGAGCGACGTCACTCATTTTATAGGCAAGTGTGTATGCCGCCAGCGACAACTGATGCGCGGCCCCGCGGGTTGGCAACGATCGTTGCTGTCGCCAGTGCATGCGTGCAAGATCTGGACTGTTGTCCACGACCTGCATGCAGGGCTGGCAGAGGCGTAACGTCACTGAGCGATATGAGCGGTCATATCGCTCAGTGTGTACAGTTGGCTGCCGAGCGGCCGGCCCGGGAGGGGAAACATTAGACGACGACGCTCACAGAAGGACAATTCATACTATAATATACGGGACTAGCTATATGATCCACCTCTTATGCTCATTTTTTATGTGTTATTGGAAACTTTATATGCGCATATTCATTTTGATATATTGTTAATGTGATCTATCTTACAGATATTAAAATTTATCATAAAGTGAGTGATGTATCAAGTGCATTTATGTCCTGTTGCCTCAATTTGATTATATTAGCGCAAGGGGAAATATTTATTTTTCATATAATTGTTTAGACCAGAGGAGCCATACTCTTATATTATAGATTGGGTGAGTCCGTATAACCAATCAGCATTTGGCACCTACCTATCTATGGTTTGCAGTTAACCCCACCATCTGCCATAACAATACACAGCGGGTGTTCCACCTATGCACATGTCACTATTATGACTTTACCAAGGTCGCACATGGACAGAAGAGGCACTTGCTCTGCCCTTTTGAGAGTGCAGCTGGTGCCCTGGGAGGCTGAAACAGCATCTCCAGGCTCCTACCCAAAAAAATGTATGATTCATTCACAGCTTGACCTGCACTGGGGCCACATGTACAATTTGCTTCCTCTGAAGGAGTTACGATAGAAGCTACAATTCTTGTCTTAGTGGTGTCCAGGCTTGATAAGTTTAATTACCTTTTTAAATACAAATCAACTAAGGGTTGGTTATTGTTTTTAATAGAGAAGATTCTCCCACAGACATCTATGAAGACACCCCTGAGGAAGTGACAAGTGACGAAACGCGTTGGATAGTATCATCTTATCTTAAGTGGCTCAATACGCTGTCTGTGAACTCTCCCCAGCTGGGGTTGACAGCAGGTTGTATTTGTATGCCATCAGGCACACAAAAGGTTAAGATTGAGAATTTATGTCCATTGTAAGACCTATTTTATAATAAAAATCTTTTTTAATATATGGAAAAAGAATCTTTGCACAATCTAATTGAAATTTTTAGGTGTACTCTGGATCAAGGGTCTCTTTTCCAGACACAAATATCCAGGTAATCTCTACTCATCGCAAGAACCTCTGAAGGACTGAAAGTTTCTAAAGAAAGCTGTGGATGACAGCAGTTAAAACTTTCTTGGTGGACCCCTGAAACATTATTGTATATCTAGTTTATTGGTCTCCAGCTGTATTTTAAGCGCATTTTAGGTTTACTGTATCTCATTACATATATATATATATATATATATATATATATATGTTATCTTCAAGACCCTAGTGAGGGTCTCAAATAGAGGGCACTCACCAATCAGTTTCCATAGATAAAAAGATTTATTTAGACCATTGAAGTCATCACATACGTGTCGACGTTTCGGCTTCGCAGAGCCTTTCTCAAGACCACCACAGGAGACATCTGTTCAGCACGCCAGAGAGCAGCATACTGTATGCTGCTCTCTGGCATGCTGAACAGATGTCTCCTGTGGTGGTCTTGAGAAAGGCTCTGTGAAGCCGAAACGTCGACATGTATGTGATGACTTCAATGGTCTAAATAAATCTTTTTATCTATGGAAACTGATTGGTGAGTGCCCTCTATTTGAGACCCTCACTAGGGTCTTGAAGATAACCTGGTATATGTGGAGGTTTATACAGGCCTCCTTGAGGTGCACCCCACTGATGACTGTGATATAGCTGGGAGTGCGGACATCTACAATGCAATATATATATATATATATATATATATATATATAAATAGTTCACAGAGGTGCAGCACTCAGCTTGAATAAACACACGGGAGACACGCTTCAGCAACGTTCAGTGTATTCACACTATCATGAGCCTGATGATAGTGTGAATACACTGAAACGTTGCTGAAGCGTGTCTCCCGTGTGTTTATTCAAGCTGAGTGCCGTACCTCTGTTAACTATGCTGCTCTATCTGTGAAGGCACCGGCTGCAGCTGCTTGAGGATTTATTGGAGTGCCGGACCTTGGAGTCCTATATATATATATATATATATATATATACATACTGGAAAAAAATGCTGCGGCACTCAGGGTCTTGTAAAGCAATCAAATATGTATTGGCATCACAAAATAAAACACCAACGTTTCGGGGTGTCTAACCCCGTTATCAAGATGTGAGAGTGAAAATGAAAAAGAAACTACTTACCCTTGTAGAGACAGAACCCGCCAAACCGGAGCGGAAGCCGCCTACGGTCCCGTCGTGTGCGCTGCGTGTCGCTGAATGATGACGCGTGTACGCGTCATGGGGCGCATCTGTGTTGTCACGTTGCCAAGCAACGGACTAAGTACGGAAGTCCTGGAACAGTGCGGCTGTGAAACCCGAGTCACAGATGATCAGAATAGCTCGCATTCACAATCAACCTGAGAGTTTAGAGAATGAGCTGGACAAGCTTATACTAAAATTCATAGCAAGAGGCTATGATTGTTCTGCTTTGGAAGCAACCAAGAGGGAGGTGCTGAAAATGCCTCGCAGTGGTTTGATGCAACCGAAGGTAAAATCATTAGAGAAGAGAATACCATGGATCACTGTTCACGACACCTCTAGCCCCGTTTTGAATCGAGCCAACAGGGCACTGTGGCCCATAGTGTCCACTGATCCGCAGCTACCATTTAAACATAAAACTCCTATGATGAGCTATAGAAGGGGACGCAATTTACGCGATTTATTGGTTCATACTGACATTTCCAAGTTCCCCAAGCCTACAGATGTCCCCAGGAGTGACACATTTATCTCTAAGAAA